>NC_041706.1:1647538-1892538 GCF_900097015.1 Plasmodium sp. gorilla clade G2
AACAAACAAATAAAAATAATCTTCATGATAATTATCTAATTTAAATAAATATTTATCACAATATAAACAAGATATATAATTATTATTTCTTTCATTCATTGTTTTGAAAGTACGTATTTTTTGTATAACCTCATCTAATTTATCCGTGTCCATTATACTACTAGATAAACTATTTTGAAGACAATCATCCTCATATATACTTTTATTTTCATATATATTAAATGACTGACTTAAAATAGAATTAATATAATAATTAGATATATTCATTATTATTCTTTAATGTATTTCCAAAATTTGTTTTTAATTCATCCTTGTAATTACATTCCCAATTTTCATTATGATGTATATTTTTATTATCAATAAAATTACTCTCTTCATTATTAATTATAAAACTTGAATCATATCTTTGTGATTCATTTAATTTTTTTTCATTTATATTTCTATTAATATTATATGATAATGCTTTTATCATTTGTAATCCTTTATTAGTGGTTCAGACAGTTCAAAGCAATGATATTGAGCTATCTCATATTCTTCAATTGATGAAAAATAAAAAGAATTTTTATTTGATTCACCTAACTTAAATTTTTCTTTTTTATTTTTTCCTAATATATCTTCTTCCTTTATAAATACTTTGCTTTATTATTGTATATTATTATTAATTAATGGTATTCCTAACCGGGTTTAACATTTAGAAAATTATTATGTTCTCTTTTTTTTATAAATTATAATTTGTCTAAATTATATTCATTTTGTATCTCATATTATTAGAATATAAGAATTTACTATCAATATTTAAATGGGCGAAACTTATCTGATTCATTATTATATTATATAAAAAATAAATTATCCTCATTTCATATTTCATTCATAACACAATTTTTGGTATTGAATTGCCCTATTAAAATTATATTTTGTAGTTTTTTATTATTTATTAACAAATTATCTTCTTTGGTTTGCCTTCTTCATATGTTACATTAAGATAGTCACGTTCACTCATACTTGTTATAATATTTTGTTTGGTATCATTATTAAAAAAAAATCATCTTTCTTTCTTTAAGGCTATATTCTTTTATTCTTAATTTGTTTATATTATCAAAATTTTTATTCTCTAATATATTTGTATGATTCATATAGGTTTTTCCTGAACATTTAAAACTATGCCCTATCATTCATTTTGCAGTAAATTTATCATTAGAATTTTTTTTTATTTATAATTTTTTGGATTATATCCTTATTTCTTTGACTGTAACTAGTTTATATGTTCTGATGTTTGATGTACTATTAGGATTTTTTCTTATTGAACATATAATTTTTACTTATTAGAATAAATGAAAACTTTCACCTCCTCCTACACTATTACATAATGTATTAACAATATTATCATAAGAATTATTAAGTCTTGTTCATACTAGTAATTTTATCCCTACTATGCAATAAGGATTGTAAGTTACTTCTCATATAAATTAAAGAACATATTCTTTTTTCTTTTTATTACCATTGTAATTCAACTTCATTTATTTTTTTATCTTTTTGCTACAATGTAAGGGATGAATAATCATCACATGTATGTCTATATTTTAAACTATGTATATATTATTTATGATATCTATTCATTTTCATTATTTATGTTATTATTATAGCTAATAATTAATTACAAAGGTTCATGTATTTAATAGGAATTTGCTATGTATTCTTTATTTATTAGATAAAATATATTTCTTTTCATATTTATTTCTATATCTTCCTTCTGGTTCTTTGACATATCCCCCCTTTTTTTTGTACACTGTCACAATACATGGTTTATTATAATTTATTTTCATTTCTTTAATCTTTGTCACATTATTATTTTCTTCAAATTTAATATCATTTTTTATATCTAATGATTTTATGGAATTATATGAATGATGTAATTTATTTTTTCTTAAAGGATTATTATCATTTTCTTCTTGATACTTCAAATTATTATTTAATATATTGGATGTGAGTAAATCAAAATGGTTTTTTTCCAAAATATTTGACTTCATATATTCACAATTGTTATTCAAATGAATATCATTATTATTATGTACATGTATATGTATATTTTTATCAACCTCTTGGCTATACAACAATACATTTTTCGTATTTTCATATGTTATATCAATGTTTTCTTCTTCTTTTATATTATCTATTGATGGAAAATATACCATATTTTTTTCTTCCTTATTAGGTAAATCCTTAGAATGATTAATAGATGTATGTACATATTTCAACTTATTATTACTTACTTTACTATTTAAGAAATTATCCTTATCTGATATTGGTATCAGAATACTCTCAGGTGTACATTTATATTTCATACCAATTAAATCTATATCCTTCTTCTTATTCTCTGATATTTTATAAAAAAATTTATTATACTTAAAAAGTAATATATACTTTTTTCCTTTCGGATTAATTTTTGGATTATAATTGAAATATCTTTTTATATAATAATTTCTTTTTATGATAGGAAATGAATATTTGAAATTCTTTCTTCTTATATTATTTAATACTATATATATAATATCAACATTTTGACACATCATATCTACACTTTTTTAAATTGCATTATGTAATTATATAGATGTCTTTCTTTTTCTTTGGTATAAATAATCAACATTATTTTGTATATACATTGTATATAAATCAAAGCTTTGGAAATATTTATTTTTTCTAGGCCTTAATATATTTATTGTTTTCTTCTTTGCTTTTTACAGAATCATTATTCTCCTTTTGTAGGTCTCTTATTGTATTGCTATATATATTAAATGAGGATTAAAAATTAAATATCCAATAATAGAAAGGATTCATTTATTATTCGTTTTCCAACAATTTGTTTCTTCAATTTTTCTTCTTATTATATTTGTTGATGGGTTTATAATATTATAAAATTCATCATTATTATTACATATAAATTATTTTTCATAAATTATTTTTTTCATTCTCATTTATTACAGATTCATTTCCTTTTTTCAACATATATTATTTTGTCTTTCTCATATTATATTCATTCCATTAAATATGATCATTTTACCTTTACTACTACTGTACTATCATTATCATTTATTATTCAGAATCTTTTCAATCTCTTTTATTCTCTTTTCAGTTTGATTACATTAAAGTTAAAAAATTTATGTGCGTTCCTTGATAAAAATTAATTACATCATTTTTATTACTTTCTATTATATTTTGTTTCTCATCTTTCTTTTCGTTTTCTTGAATTTCTATTCATATCAAATAATTATTGGTGTATACTTATTTTCTGACACATTTTATACTTTTTAAAGTCTTTAATATATTCATCAAATAAATTTTGTTCTTTTCAAGAATATTATTGCTCTATAATCATTCATTTTTTGATATATTATGGGTTAAAATTTTCTGATATATTCTTGAACCTTCTTCCATCATATTTCTTAAGTTCTTTAAATTAATTACATTCTCTAATAGAAAAATTTTCTTTGTCTAACATATTATAGGAAAGAAATACATCCTTAAAAAATTTCTATCATTATTAGGAGGGAGCAAGGAATTATTCATATTTTCAAGATCAGCATAAACTATTTAAACAATTGCTCGTATAATTTATTGAAATGGGTGTTCCATCTTTTTTTTTCATCCTGCTGGGAGAAGTATAATTATACGATATATCTGATCGCTTTACTATTATTCTTTTTGTGTATTATTTTGCTCTTCTATATTCTATTCTTACACAAAAAGCATATTTGTTTTTCATTATTCCTCATTTGATTATTATTTTTTCATTAGTTTCATTTTAACAAGAAAGATTAAATTTGTTAATTTGCTCATGTTTGTTTATGCCTTCAATATTTTCCGACACTGTTCAATATGTTAATTGATATATCTTATTTATTTTAACTATTTGTATCCATATTATTTTGTTTATGGAGAGGCTTATGTATTTCTCCTCCTTAATAATAGAATTTGAAAGCTTATATTTTCTTCCTGTGTTCTATTTATTTATATCTATCATGCTGCTATCCTCTTCTCTGCTTTGGTGTTTGCATTTCATTAAGTATTTCTTCAACAGGTATGTACCATTATTATCATTTGATGGATATAATATGAGATGTTTTTAATTGTGGTATCTTCCCTTTATCAGCTACATTCTTGCTGGTTTCATATATATCATCATATTGATTATCAATTTGCCTCATTTTTTATTAAGTTACTAGGAAATTTATCACTTATATTTATCTTTTATATTGTTTATCAAAATGATTCATTGATTATTTATATTACTTAATCTACAATTATTTTTGATGTACTCCATTTTTTAAACATAGTATCATTTGGTGTCTATACCTTTTTGCGTGCTATAATACTCTTTAAGTGCATGAATTTTCTTTTTCTTGTTTTTCAAAACGGGAGGATATTGATTATTATGAAACATACAAATTTATATCAATTTGATTACACAATATATTTGTTTTCAATGAAAGGATTCATACTTTTATTTTTTTTTATTTTCCTTTATATTATTTAATTGATTTTTTATTAATAACGTTAATTAGGTATATATAACTATTTTATATTTAAAAATATAAGACTGTTGCTCTTTAAACTTTAACTTGATTCATTTGATTAGTGAATATTTAAATGGTTGTCCACTTGCTATTATTATATTTGCTAATTATGTTATCACATATATCTTCTTTCTCTTTCTATAGAATATTTTTCTTCTTTATGATGTTTTAATTTTTAGGACGTTAGTAAACATTTTTTTATAATCTATAATATTTTCATCATTTTACTTTTTACATCACCATATGTCGTTCATACGTTTACATTTCTTTTTATGTTTTTCTTTTATTGTTATAATGATTTTACAAAATTTTACTTATATTATTATTATTATTATTATTATTTTATAATTAGATAATTATCATGAAAATTTTTTTTTTGTTTGTTCAAATAAAGAAGAAATAAGAAAAGAAAAATATACATGTTCTATTTGTAAACATAAATTAAGAGTATTAAATAAATATAAAAATGATAATGTACAAAAGTACATACATATTAAATCAAATGATACTGTTCAAGAAAATTCAACAAATAGAATTATAAAAAATATGGATAATAACATAAAGGTTAAAAGAGATACAATGAATGATATTTGTAACGAAGACGATTATATAAAACACTATAATGGACACGATAATAATAATATTAATTATATTAATTATAGTAATAATAATAATTATAATGATGATTATAGAAATTATGAAGAAAATCATAGTGATTATACAAAAGATGAAGATAAAATTAATCAATCAAATATGTTTTATTTAAATAAAGACTTCCAAGATGGTTTTTCTTATAATGTAGATAAAAAAGAAAGTCTATACTCAAGAAAAAAAACTTTTTGTGACTTTAAAGGATTGAATAATTTTGATACCAAAAATTTATATAGTGAATTCTGCAATGTACCTAAAGAATCTAATATAAGTAGTAGTTACACATCTTATAAAAGTAATATAACTGATCAAAAAAATGAACTAAGGAATAGTAAAAATAGTAATAATAATTACCCAAATGATATATATAATATATGTAATAATAAATCTAATAATGATATGAACAAAATATTTAATAATATATGTAAAAATTATAAATCATATAGTGATGATGAAATAAACAAAATGTATAATAAAAATGATGACATGATAAAAATTGATAAACGTTTTTCTTTGGATATGCGTTTGTTAAAATTACGAAGAAAAAATCATGAAAATAATATTATTCAAAAGGGACTATTACACAACAATAATAATAATAAGAAGAACAATAATAATAAGAAGAACAGCTTGTATCATAACAATAGTAGTAGTTTAATTATTGATGGAATGACTAATGTAAATAGAACAAATATGAATACTTATGAAAAGGAAAAAAGCATATATAACATAAATATAAAAGAAATGAACGAAAATAAAAATAAACCATGTGAAAGTAATTTTTTAAATAGAACAATTGAAAATACGTCAAAATGTTATAATTATATGAATTATTATATATCAGAAGATAAAAGTAATAATAATAATAATAATAATTTTGAGTATCAAATTGAAAAGAATCATATGTTAAATGAAGACAAATATAAAGGAATTAATAATGAACAAGTGACAAATTTAAATTTAGAAAATATACATTTAAAAGAAAAAAAAAAGATAAAAGAAATGAGAACATCAAATAATGATAATTATCCTTTAATAAATCAAAAACATAATTTTTTCAAGTCATTATTAATTAATGGAGATAAAAATATGTTAAATATTTCAAATGATGAGAATAATTGCTTTAAAAAATATTATTCAACATATATTAATTGAAAATATATATATATATTTATATATACATTTACATTTATTTATATTTTAATGTCCAGTGTGTATATATCCTCTTATTTTAATTGTTTCTTTCAAATATTTTAATTCATATAATCAACCAATATTATCTGTATTTTTTATTTTTATATATGATATTTTTAAGGAGCTCTTTAAATATATAAAAATATACATATTTTAAAATATTTTTATAAAACATACATTTTAATGATAATATTTTTTATATAATAAACATTTTAATTTGTTTTTTATACACAAAAAAATAAATAAATAAAAAAATAATAAAATATTAAATAGGTAATATATTTACTTAATATTTATATAAAAAAAATTATAGGATAACCAAATCTTCATTAATCATGGAGTATATTATTTTAGGAAAAATTTTTATCTGCAATTCGTTTTCTAATATATTAAATAATTCTATAAAAGTTATATTATCAGTATTATGAAGTTTGAAGTTTTTATTATTTGAATCATTAAGACATTGACTTATTATTTCGAATGATTGTATTTTTTCTGTCATTATATCATTAATATATATTTCATTAGGCACAGTATTTTCTTTATTTAAATTATTGTTATCATTATTTATTTCATTTTTAGATAAATTAGAAAGCTTGTTTTCTAGACATGAATGAATATCAAAAAATTTTGGATCTTTTGAACAATGTTTAGATTTATATATTAATATATTTATGCATATAAGATAGGATAATTTTTCTAATAATAATTCTGTAAATTCATCTAAATTTTTATTAGATTCAATAAATAAAAATGTAAATGAGAAGCCTTTGCACAAGATAAAATTTTCAATATTCACTTCTTTATGATAATAGTATTTTTTAATTATATGCATGTTCTTCCTATTTGATAGAAGCTTATTCATATCATATATCAAAAAATAATTTCTGAAAAAGATAAAGTCATTTAAAATAAAAGAGGTATAATTAATTAATTGTTTCAATGATCTATTAAAATATATTTCCTTAAATATATTTATGTCACTTATGTTTTCTAATTTTTTATCAACATTTATAATGTTATTTGATTTATAATATAGAGGGATATAATTATAAATCACTTTATTATGCAAAAATGAGTCATTTTGTATTTTTCTAACATTTTGAGTATTTTTATCAACTTCTGGTTGTATATCCTTTTTATTTATATAATATTGCGTTAAATTATTACACAAGTTAATTAATAATTCTTTAAAATGTATATTTTCTGATATTAAATCATTATAACAATTTAATTCAGTTAAGCCTATGACATTTTCATGTTGTGTAAAGCAATAAAAACCTTCTGCCAATTTTTTATCTTTTTTTTCATAGTTCGTATTAAAATTTTGAAAAATATAATTTATACTATTTACAATATTGTAATCGTTCTTATTTAAAATATTTTTACAAATACCAATTGACAAATTAGTTATCTTTCGAAATTCTTTAATCTTATTTAATTTTTCGTTAGATAACATGTTGGAAGAGCAAGTATTAAAATTACATTTTTGAAAATGTGTTTTACTTAGGTATTTACGTAAGTTCATAAGAACTAGCATTATTTTAAAAAAGTTGTATAAAGCATATGTGACAAAAAAGAAAGAAAGAAAAAAAAAAAAAAAAATACACAAAGGTTAATATAAATAAATAAATATGTATTATTTTTTTCTTCTTTATGTAGTAATATATTTTATTGTGTTTCTTAAAAAAAAAAAATGATAACTCCTTGAAGTATTTGAAAACATCTTTTTTGTTTTACATGAAATCCTTATAAATCCGGAATTATAACAAAAATTTTTACATTTCCTTTTTTTTTTTTTTTTTTTCTTTTCTTTAAAGAATAAATGAAATTTTTATGATTAAAATGAAAATGATATAATCATTCATATATATATTAGTCTTTAAATATTATTATTATTTAAGAACAAAATTTCTTATGCTTAAAATAATTAAATAAGAAAGGATATATATAAATATAAATATGTTTAGTAAATGTACACAAAAAAAGTTGAATATTTAAATATAATAGTGAGAGGAATAAATGAAAATTTATATATTATATATATATTATTATATATTTAAGTACAAAAAAGGGCTTTACAAAAATAAACATTATTTTTATTAAAAAAAAAAAAAAAAAAAAAAAAAAAAGGTATATTATTTTGTATTCATATAAGAAGCTATATTATAATATATACTTTTTATTTCTACAAAAAAATACAATAATTTTAAAGTTATGGTTTTATGATAATTCATATTATTATATATATTATATATATGTTGTAATAAAATATAAGATAATATAACAACAAAAAGAAAAAAAATATATATAATATATATTATATATTTTTTAAAATATGTGTTAATAAAAGATAATACAAAAAAGAGATATTTATATGGTAATATTTTTACTGTATTATATAAATATATGTTTATCATACTTTATTATAATATATTTATTATATTAAAATAATATTTTTATATAATGGGGTGAAAGGCATATTTATAAAATATATATTTTATATGATTTATATAACATAATATTTATATATATATTTATTATATGTATTATTTATAAAATGATACATTAATTAAAAATACATGTATTTATTTTTATATTATGGTAATATTAATAAATATAATATTAAAATATTTTTATTAGAAAAAAATAATAAAAAAATCCACTGTTTTTTTTCTTTTTTTCTTTTTTTCTTTTTTTTTCAAATAATAATATATAAATATATTTTTATATTTATTATTGACTTATTATATTATAATAATGTATTTATTTTTTCCATATTTAATTTATATATATTATATTATATATTTTTTATTATATTTATTTTAAATAATTTACTTTTTTTTTTTTTTTTTTTTTTTTTTTGAAACGTTCATATTATATATAAAATATAAATATATATTGTTTAAATTATTACATTATTTATTAATATTTTATTTTATTTATTTTATTTTTTTTTTTCATTGTTCTTTCCCATTACTTTAATGTTGCAGAATATCTGATGTTTAAAAAATAAAATAAAATAAAATAAACGATTTGTGATTTGGCATATTTATTTGAAAAATAACATTTTATATTTTATTTATATTTTTTATAAAAGATAAAATTCGATGCATATTTAAAATTGTACATATGATCTATGTCCTAACAAATATATATATATGTATTTATTTTAATGTATATGTAAATATATAAAAGTGTTATATTAATGATTAATACATATATATATATATATATATATATATATATATATTTATATGTTTAAGTGTATGAAGTAATGTTTATATAAAATAGGTTATATTATTTCTTGTAAATTGAAGAGAAAAATATATATATTTATAATTATATATTTTATATACACATGAAAGTATAAATATATATATATATATATATATATATATATATATAATTGTTAATATATATGAACATATGTTTTTTTTTCTTTCTTTTCATTATATATTTTTTGTGAAGAATGGAATACAAATATTATGATAAGAAGATGGAGAAATGCATAAGTTTTAATGAAGCTTATGATTTAAATAATGATGAAAAGAAGGTGGGTACGAGTTGTGAAGATTTTCTTATGAATAGTTCATCATATATGAATGATGATTATTTGAAGTTAAATATTTTTACTATTATAAAGAATGAAATAATAAATGTATTGTCAGTTATAAAAAAGCATGAATATAACAAAAATTTAGATTCAAGTATTGTAGACGCTTTATTTATTTTATATAATAATATAAACAATTTAAATAATAATTTAAAGGAAGAAATAGAAATACATGATTTTAATAATAAGTTAGATATATATCATATTGCTCCATTTTTAAATATCATAAGAAATAATAATATCTTTTATAAGATTAAGTTAAGTGCATTACAATCGTTAGATCATATATTAAAATATAATAGTAGTTATTTTAATGATAAATATTCTAATGAACATTTAAATCGAAAACAAATATCTTATTTATGTGATGATTATGATAATGAAGTAAGAAGTAATAATAGTGATCATATATGTAAAAGAGATATTATAAATGAATCCATAGAAAAACATTGGACTAAAGATTTTGATGATAAACATGATGGACCATCAACAAAAATGTTAAATGAAAAAGTTCCAAAGAAAAAAAAATATCATTTCTTTTCAAAGAATTATAAGTTACATAAAAAGTATCATTTGGATAAAGAAGAAGCAGAAGAAAATTTTACGTGTGTAATAAACAAAGGAAATAATATTATTAATATTAGTATAGAAACATTATTGAATGCACCAATAAATTATCATAATATGAATTATGAAGAAATTATATTATATGATACTATGATATTATTTAATAATATATTAATGAATTCTATAAAAGTTGTAGACAAAAATAATATTATAAAAATAATATGTTATATTTTTAAAATATACAAAAGTACGAAATATTCTTTATTATTTAAAGGAAATTGTGAATCAATATTAATTAATATTTTTCATGTGGTTATGAAAAGTTATGTAAATAATATAGATGATGATTTTATTCATGATATATTAACTATCATTTTAATATTAATAAATAATAATAAAAATAAGTTTGTATTAGATTTATTAAATAAAAAGGATTTTATTAATTTATATAATGAATTATTTGAAAATGAAATGTCTCATGAAAATTTAGAAAATATTAACATATTATCATTTAGTTTATTAAATATATTAATAGAAGTATATGGATATTCATTAATAAATAAAAATTTTGATTCTATATCAAATATAATCAGATGTCTATTTATACATATAACATCATCATCATATGTACTTATATGTAAAGCCTTAAGATCATATATAAATATTTTCATTTTATATAAAAAGCATTTTTTTATATACAATGAAATATTTATTAATATATTATTAAATACATTAAAAAAAGGTTCATCCAAAAATATAACTGAAACGGCACTATTAACCTTATCACATTTTTGTCTAGAAAATGTATTATTCGAAATATATTATAATTATGATGTTAATTTATATGCCTCAGATTTATTACAGAATTTTATAAAATCTATATTAGAATTATGTGTTAATTTTGTTCATAATACAACAATAATAAATGAGGTGATATTCAAAATGATAAAAAATATTTTATATATATTAGTACCTTATGCTAATCACACCAAACAAAAAAAAAATAATGATCATCATAATAATAATATTAGTCATCATAATCATTTGAATAGTTTACATTTACATAGTAATGACAGCTATTATAATCATATTTCTATTCATGACATGACTCACAATACACATGATTGTGGTTATATAAACCAATTAATAATTGAGTTTAAAAATGATATTTATTCGGATACTTATAATAAAGTTTTTGGATCAAGGAAAAGAAAAAAGGCAAGAAAAAGAACGTCTATAATTCATGAATTTAATATTAAAGATAAGGATAAAGAAGATGAACACGATAACGAAAATAAAGATGAAGATCACAATAAGAAACATAGTATTAATAATAATAATAATAATTATAATAGTGGTAATTATTATGATAATGAGGGAAATTTAAATCAACATATTATTGATAATCGTAGACGAACAAGTTTATCCAAAAAAGAAGCTATTAATGAATTCATTGATCGTTATAATGATAATAAGAATGAATTGAAAAAAAAAAAACATAATTTAAATGAATTATATTCCTTAAATTTCTTATCATCATCAACTAAAGATAATAGATTTGTTACCTTTTGTGCACTCTTATTATTTGAACATTTCAGAGAATATGTTAAAGTAAAATATATTAAAAAAAAGAAACATATCATGAGAAAGAAAAAAAGAAGAAAGGAAATATTAAAAAAATCAGCAACTATATTTAATACACTTAAAGGTAAAGCTGTTGATGAATTAATTAAAATGAGAATTATACAAACACAAGAAACATTTAATAATATTGATTCTAATTATGCTATCATCGATTCAGAAGCTATGCACAAAGATGATGATATAATTGAATACTCAAGTTCATTATATGAAAATAGATCATTTCTTACTAGTGAAAATGGTTTTGAAAAAGGTTCGAGTATTAAGAGTAATTCTTTTAATCCTAATACACATGATAATAAAACGCAAATGAATAATAGTAACATTGATATGAACTTATCACATAATAGTTATAATCATGATGAACTTGAAAATAATAGAAGCTTAATCAACAATCATAGTCATTTTACTACTGAAGAATCATGTGACGAAAGGAATGAAAATGCAAAAGACATAAAAAAGAAGAAACATATAAAAGGATATACTTCTCAAAAAGAACGAGAAAATGCCATAAATGATGAAGACGAAGTAGACGAAAATAATAATAATAATGATGATGATGGTAATGATGTGGAAGTAATAAAACAAGAAAATAAAATGTTAAATGGTATTGTTGATGAAAATATATCAAGAAATGATAAAAAAAAAAAAAAAAATAGTTCTAATATACATAATAATGTATCTGATGATCATTCAGTATTAAATAATAACTCCAAAAGTTCTATTGGTCATTATGAGAAAAATGTTGAAGGCCAAAAAACAGACAAAAATGATAATACAGAAAATAATATTATTAATAATAATAATATTGATGATGATGAAAATATTAACAATAACTATACAAATGAAGAAATATCTAAAAAAGAAAGTGATTTACATAAAATGGATAATAATCAAAAGAAAAAAAAACACCACCATCATATGACAGCAACGGAAATTATTTCATCGGTTGCTCATAATTTTTCTAAAAAGCATTTTAAACATAGTACTAAAAATAATTTAATGGAAGATGAATATTTTGTAAAATCAATGGCTAAATTTGTAAGATACAATCCATTTTTAGATAAAGAATTTGTAGGTGAATATATTTCACATAGGAAAAATATAAACCTATTAAAACGTTATGTAAGATTGTTTGATTTTTGTAATTTATCTTTATTATCTTCTTTAAGATTATTTTTACGTTGTTTTAAATTACCTGGAGAAGCTCAATTAATCGAAAGAATATTAGAACATTTTAGTTTATGTTTCTTTTATTCTAATCCTATACATGGTGACTTAAGTAACATATATAAAGTAGAGAATGATAAGGTTGTTTGTTTAGTAAATGACGAAGAACTAGCAAATAAAAAGAGGTACATATTAATAGATTTTTTAAATGAAAATAGTAATAAAAATAATGCTACTCATGATGATAATGTATTACAAAATGGTAATGAGAGTGACGCGAAAAAAAGTGTTGATCAGAATAATAATGAAAATGATTCGAATATAAATGAAAATAGTACAAATGTGAAAAAACACAATGTTGATAATAATGAAAATTGTGTGAATGATTTACATATTGAAGAAAAAATTAATTTAAAAAAGAATGTAAATATAAATGATTATATGCATAAAAATGTATATTACTTATCCAAAAAAATTGAAGGTATGAGTGAAGAGGAAATTCAAAAGAAGTATGTACTTCTTGAAAATAGTGATGTTATTTTTATATTGACATATTCTATAATTATGTTGAATACAGATTTACATAATAATCAAGTTAAGAATAAAATGAAATTAGAAGAGTTTATTAAAAATAATAGAGGAATAAATAATGGAAAAAATATTGATAGAATATATTTAGAAAATCTATATAATTGTATTTTAAATGAAGAAATCAAATTATTTTCAAATACACAAAACACATATACAAATGATGATCAATATTGGAAATTATTAGATCAAAAAAAAGAAGAATATAAATATTATCATTCTTTTAAAAAGAATGAAATATATTTTTATAAATATGATATAAACAAATTGTTAATAAGAAATAATTTCCTACCTATATTTTTTGAACTCTTTAAAAGAACTAATGATTACAATTTAATCGAACACTGTACATTTATGTTTAAAATGGTTATAAATAATTTGGCATATTATCATGATTTAGGAAATATAAATAAAATAGGTTATATATTTAAATATATAAATTTTTATTTAACACAAAAATGTCAATCTTTATTATATTTATTTTTCCATTTTATAAAAAAATGTTATAATTCATTTAGAAACTGTTGGTCCATTTATATTAATATTATATTTAAATTAATTACTGTTGATTTATTGCCTATCTTTTTTTATCCACATATATTTATAAACAATACTCAATTTAATATTGACAAAGACTTTTTAAGTAGAAAGTCTAAGAAAGGAAATACCTTAGAGACATACAATATAAATAAAAGTATTACAGAGACCTATCAACATCCATTTTTAATGTTTAAAAAAAATGTCAAGAAATTAAATAAATCAAAATGGATAGACGATTTCAGTAGTATGTTTTTCTCAAGACATAGTACTAATGAAAATAACAATTTGTCTATAATATTTAAGGATAGTGGTAATTATAATGAAAAGATCGAAGAAATAAAAAATCAAATCAAAGAAAAGGAAAAGGAAAAAAAAAAAAAAAAGAAAAATGATAAGGTTAAGGATAAGGTTAATGGACAAGAAAACGAACATGATAACTTAAACAAAAATAAGAAGAAAAATAATGAAGATATAAAACATGACGATAGAGAAAATGAAAAGCATTCAGAAGAACATCATAAGGCAGATCATAATGATATAGATGAAGAAGATGATGATGAAGATGATGATGACGATGATATTGATGATGACGATAATGAATATGATGATGATTATGAAGATGATGACTATATTGATGATGATAATGATAATTATTATAATCTGAATGACAATAATAATAATGATCATAATGATGAATTGGAATATATTTATGTAAATATCAAAGCGGATCCTAAAAATATAGATACTAGTGCAATAATTGATAATGTTAATTTATATAAAAAATTAAAATTAGATATATATAACTTTTTTACATTTAATGATTTTCACAATAATATGATTACAAATTTGAATATTAGTAGTTTTATTTATTTAATAAAAATTTTAATTATTAAATGTTCAATTAAGAAAGAAAATGAAATACATAATGTGTCTGCTCATCATACAAATAAATCGGAAGTACATCATCATTCATTTTTAAAATCACCAACAATGTCTCATAATCATAATAATAACTATTTAACTAATGATAAAGGAGGTAGTACATTTAATGTTAATGATTATATTAATGATACAAATCCTATCATAGTAAATTCTGAAAGTTCTTTTGATCAATTTTATCATAGCAAAGAAAAATTATTAAGTACTCAAATGTTTTTTCATATTATGTGTTATAAGATTAATTATACTTATATTTTATATAATATGTTATGTAAATTAAAATTGAAATCTTATAGAAGAATAAATAGATTTATAGAAAAAGGAGAAGTTCATGAACTGAATTTATATATGAAACAAATTCATGAGGAAAGAAAATGTAAAAATATAAACCATGAGGAAAGAAATAAGAAAAATTATTTCGATCTAACCTTAAATAATATATATGACACTGATAATACAAGTGATGCTGAATTGAGCGATTCTGATTATAGTGACATATCTAATGATTCGTTTTTTGTAAAAAGAAAGGAACGTATTTTAGTTGATATATATATGCATAGTCATGAAGGTCGTGGAGAAAAACATAGAGATGAAAGAAATAGAAATATTAATCATATCGATCATAATCATAATCATGATGATCATTTTGATAATAGTAAATATGTTGATGAAGATGATCTTTATGATCATTATTATTATCATCACCATGAACATAAACATAAAAGGCTACACGAAGAACAAAATGAAGAATATGATGAATATAAAGAAATGTATAATGAATTTGATAAAATTTATTCCTATGCTGATAGTACAGATGAAGAAAGAGAAGACGGACATGATGAAGAACATTCTTATGAACATGCACATCATAATCATAATCATGATGAAGATGAAGATTCGACATATTTAAGTGATGACAAAGAACATGGTGATGTATTTAATAGTATATATTATAGCAAACATAAAGGAGGTCATAATGTAAAAGGAAATTTCCATATAACAAATGATGGGAATTTAAATAAAAATTTAAAGAGAAGTAAACAATATTTGATTGATAAAATAAAAATGGATCTTTATATGAAAACATATATTATGCACATAAAAATTATCGTATTTACCTTTGAACATTATTTTAATTTATTAAATAGTTATTTATTAATAAATTATGATTCTTCTATTTTTATTAATATATATAATAGTATTTTTAAAAATTACAAGATGGATAATGTAAAAGTAATGACAGAAGAGGATATATCCAATGATAAATCATATAACTTTTATGATACAAATTTTGAAGATATAAATAAAAAAATAAATTACAAAGAAGAAGAAGAAGAGGAAGATGAAGAAAAACGTATAAACATAAATGATATTGAAAATAATCTATTTACTGTAAAGATGGAAAAATCAGAAACGGAAGAAGATGACTGGTTGTTCATAGAACAATTAATTATGAGTATTATGAATTTTTCATATCTTTGTTTTAATATATATAAAGAAAATAAAGTGCACATTAGTAAGAAGTTATTAAAGAAGATGCATATGAATGGGGATACTGTAAGAAGAATATGTTTAGAATTACAAAAGAGAAATAAAAAGTTCTTTTTCTTATGTGGAATATATTTAATATATATATTACAATTTTTAAAGAAAAATATATTATATAGATTTATTGATAAAATAATATTTGTATTAGAAAAAATTTCAAAAAATGTATACGTTAATAGTTGTATTATAAATATATACTTAAATATGTTACAATTAATAACTCCAAACAATATATTATATAAAAATACAAATAATACAAATATATCTTTAAACGATAAAGATATATATATTTATATTGAAAAGGCTACAATATATACTGAAAGTATTAATAATATAATAAATAATAATAATGTTTTATTAAAACTGAATAATTTTAATATTGAAAATATAATATTATCCCTTTTACCTTATTTATTATATTTTAATAACAAGAAAGAAGAAATTAATTCACATATAGCATCAATAAATTCTGAGTGTTTACATATAATATCAAATATATATTATAAAAGTATATACATGTATATGAACAATAATATTAATCATAGAGATAATGATAAACATATAAAGATGAAGAAGAATAATACAGGGCTTCTTTTGAATTCTGAATGTGATATGGAAAAACATCAGGACATTTCTTATGAAAATATAATTGAATTAAAAAAAATGTATATATTTTTATTAACATGTTTTGTTTTGTCTTTGGCATGTTCGTTTAGCTCGAAAAGAACAAGGAGTGAAGCTTACATAAAGTTGCAACAATTTTTATTTAATGAGAGTTATATATTTAAAAGAGTAAACAAAAAGGAAGATAATAATAATAGTAATAGTAATAATAATAATAATAGTAATAATAGTAATAATAATAGTAGTAGTAGTAATAAAAATTCCAAGGAAGAAAAATATGTATATAGAGATGAAAAATTAATAGACCTAATAAGCAATTTTATCATTTTACCATTAATTACATATAATTATTATTTTCCATTTATATGTAAAAATAAATATAGAGGAATATCAAATGATGAGGATGATGGAATTATGAAACACAGTGATAATGAAATAAAAGATAGTGAACCTTCGAGTGAGAATTTGTTAACATTAGATCAAAATAATTATTGTAAGGAAGCATTACTAAACTACAATTTATTTCATAAAAAAAATCATGTTAGTAATATGTCAGAAGAAATGTGGAAAAATAATGAATATGAGAATTGCGGTTGTATAATTAATTATAAGAATTTAGAGAATATTGAAAAAGATAATATTGTTTTAAATAATATATTGAATTATGCTAATGATTATTATATACATACTATATTACATAAACAATATAATTATTATTTTAGTTATTTATATGCAAAAAAAATGTTAACATATGATAATGTTTGTTATAGAAAAAGTATGAGTATTAGTTTTGTTAGTCATATTATGTTATCCTTTTTATATTCACTCCTAAATTGTTCAGATGATATATATGATGATGAAAAAAAACAAACAAATAATTTATTAAATAGTGAATTAAAAAATAATAAAACAAAGGAAACACATAATAATGATGAAGATAAAATTCTTAATTTATATTCATTGTTATGTTTAAATAATGAAGCTATGTACAATAAAATTGTTACCAAAGGCAAATGTGAAAGTAATTGTATTTACTACTTTTTGAAACATTTCTATCATTCCTTATTAACAATTAAAGAAGAAGCAAACAAAATATTAAATATATATAAAGAGACATTTATAGAAAATATGAAAAATATTATTTATGTATCCTCTTCCTATGCTTATTGTCTAAAGGATCATCGTATTAGCTGTTTTTCACACATAAAAAATGGCTACTATTTTTTAAGAGAACAGGAAAAAAATATATATATTAAATTACATAATGTACAAAATATTCATGACAAAGAGTATCCTCAGGAATTAGATAATGATGTTGTTAAAAATATTAAAAAATTGCAACTCAATGTAAGAATAAGTATAGTTATTGTGTATTATATTTTATATATGGATAATAATTCAAATGAGCAATTTAAAGCAACCTTTGAAGAATTATTAAATGTTCTACTAACAAAATATAGTGATAATGAGCATGTTGAAAAGGATGAACAAAAAAAGGAAAATGAAGTAAAGGAGGCTCAAACAAATGATGACAAGGAAAAAACTGTTGTAACGAGTAATAATGAAAATAATACAGGGAAAAAAGTAGATACTGTAAATGTTACAAATGATAAAAAAGAAGATAACGTAAAAGATTTAAATGAACATAAAGAAGATAACTTAAAAGATTTGAATGAAGATAAAGAAGATAACATAAAAGATTTAAATGAAGATAAAGAAGATAACGTAAAAGATTTAAATGAAGATAAAGAAGATAACTTAAAACATTTAAATGAAAATAAAGAAGATAACGTAAAAGATTTAAATGAAAATAACGAAGATAACGTAAAAGATTTAAATCAGGATAAAGAAGATACCGTAAAAGATTCAACTCAGGATAAAGAAGATAATATAAAAGATTTAACTGAGGAAAAAGTGGATGAAAATATAAATATTTCAAATGAAGACGAAGCACTTGAAAAACCTCAAGCGTTAGAAGAACAGGGGAAACAAGATGATTCTCATTCATCTGATGAAAAAGATGAAAAACAAAACTAAAAAGGATAATAAGAAGAAGTCTAATAATAATGAGGTGAAACAATAATTTAATTTGCTATTCTTCAAATTTGAGAACTTATAATAAAGAAAAATTATAAGAATTTGAATATATATATATTAATTATATATTCATATCTTACATATGCATGTTAATAATACCAAAATGTGTTCGTTATATAATAAACATATATATATATATATATATATATATATATATATATATATATTTTTTTTTTTCCATATTTGCAAGAGAATAAAAAATTTGTTTTAGAAAATATTATTTATATAAATAATTTTTTATATTAAAATGATTAATAAAAAAAATACAAAAAAAATGATAAAAAAAAAATATATATTATATATATATATATAATAAATAATCATTTACATGAAAAAAAAAATGTTATTCCTATTTTACTTTATATAGTTTTAAAAATTTTAATTATTTATTTTTAACGTTTTTTCTATATTATGTTTCTTTTTTTAGTAAAGTATATTTGTAATACAAACATTATATATATTTATAGAACAACTTTATTGTATGAAAATGAGTATTTTTTAATTATCTTTTTAATTGTAAATATAAACATAATGATATATATATATATATATATTTATATTTATATATATATATGTACATACACATATTATCATAATATTTCTTTTATGTATATATTATAAACCATCTTTATACAAATTTGGCTGAAGCCATGGATGTTTTAAGGCTTCCGTAGCATTACACCTTTTAGATGGATCTATTTGTAATAATGATGAAAGAAAATCAAGAAATAATTTGTCACTTATTTGAAAATTATTTTTTAATAAGTTATCACTTGGATAACATACATCATAATAAATCTCACTGTTGCTATTGTTACGTTTTCTTGGAATGGATGTATTTGGATTTTTATTTTTTAATAAATCTTTTGTAATGATATTATCTTTTTTATTTAAACGAAAGAAATCTTTAGAATTAAAAATAATTTCTTCATCATCTACTTGATTTAATTGTTCTTCTTTTATATAATTGTCGTACATATTATCTGTTGTAAATTTTTTTAATATTATTAATCCGTGTTTTGTAAAGATATGTGGTATCCTACAATTATTTATCATATAAAATGGGAAAGGTCCAATATAAGAAACTATTGAATATATAAAACGATAAATATTTTGATAATCAAATAATATTTTTTTTGTTAAAAATTCAAATAATATACATCCTAAACTCCATATATCAATTTTCCTATCATAGTTTTGCTGTAATAAAACTTCAGGTGATCTATAAGATCGAGTTTGTACATACATTTCTAGTTTATCGCTTTCATATATACAACTATTAAAATCGATTATTTTGATCTTATCAAACTGTTTAGTACTATATATATTTATATTATCATTATTATCAATATCTTTTACACTATTGTTGTATGATTTATTAATATCACATAACATATTTGATGTCTTTTGATTATCATCATATTGTGTATCTTTATTTTCAATAAATGATTGATCAAATGATGGATACGTAATTATTTTATTTTCTTCTTTATTTGACATATTTATATTTGATGAATTCAAAATATTTTGTTCCATTGCATCATTATATGTAGTAGCTCCATTTTCATTAACTTTATAATATTTATCCCTTTTATGATTCTTCTTATTTTTTTTCATATTTATCATAATATTTTCTGGTTTCAAATCACAATGTATTAAATTCTTCGAATGTATATATGCTAATCCTTCTAATAAGTTTTTTGTCAATATTTGTAATTGACCTAAAGTTCCTAATTTTCCTTTCCTAATGAAATAATTATATAAATCACTTTGCATGTATTCTGTTACTATAATTAAATGTTCTTTATAATAAAAGGAATCATATAATTCTATAATGTTTTTATTAGATAAATTATTATTTGTATTATCATTACATAGTATATTTAAGACCATGAGTTCTAACAATCCTTGATCTAAAAACTGTTTTCCATTTTTCATTACTTTTAAACAAACATATTTAGGTTCTATCTTTTTTTTATTATTTATTAATTGGTTATTGTTATCATGTAAATTATTTTTAATTTCATGTTGTCTATTATAATCCTCATTTTTTTCTTTTATAATATTTAAATTTACAAATTTATCAGAATTGTTTTGTTTATCATGTGTTATATCTGAATAGTCTTTCATATATTTATCACAATTTTTTAGGAATACATCTTTATTATTTTTAACTTTTTTATATAATAAATTGAGACATTTAAGTGTAGTACTAAATTGCGTTTTTGATAAAACTTTGACTACTTTATATTTATTCAAAATAATTTGGCCTTTAATAAAATTCATACGTTCATTATTTCCATATTCGCTTTTGTTAGCTTCATATATAACCTTTAAATTTATACTATTATAATGGTTATGAATACTAATATTGTCATCAAAGGAAATATTGTCTGTGTCATATAAAATATTCTTCCTATTTGTATCATTATCTATTTCAACATTTATCATCGTATTATCTTCATCCTTATATTTATTTTCCTTTTCATTATAAGATATGTAAGATAACAATAACTCTTTTTTCTTTTTCAATTGTTTTGATCTAAATAAATTATAATCTCCATTGCAATATTCATGCATCCATTTTCTTTCATCATTTTCGTATGTGTTCATATGGTCCATATTTATATCATTATAATTTGTTGTGTAACATATATCTTCGACAATGGCTTTTTCAGAGTTATTATATTCATTGTATATTCCTTTATTTAAAGAGCAATCGTTGTTTATTGTTATAGCACTTGATAATTCATCATCAAAGCATAAGCTAATTAGATTTTTTCCACTCGAATGATGATTTTTATTATTTGTTAATACATTAGTTTCATTACTATTTAAGAAAAAGGAAGATTTTTCAATATATGTATTATTATTGTTATTTTGTTCTTGACAAATAAAATTCTTTTCATTATTTTTATAAAATTCGCTTATAGATTGATAAAAATCGCTAGTATTGCTATTAAGATTATTTTTCTTATCGCTAAAATTATTTATATCACAAATATCATAATTGTTCAGTTGTGTATTATTATTAATATTATTATGTATGTGTTCTATATTAAAATTAGGTGAATTATATCTATTGTCATTTGTAGATTTCATATTATCTGAATAATTAATAGGTCTATCATTTGTAGTATCTACTTCTTCGTTTAAATTATATCTCATGATTAAATAGTTAGGATCCATATTATATTGATCCTTATCGTTTTTGATACTTTCATTAAATATTCCAAAGTTAGGTGATGAATTTCTTTCATTAATTCCAAAAATAGGTGAGTTACATTTATTTGAAGAAGTATTTCTAGCTATTATACTATTTGAACGTGAATTATAACTATTCGTATTTGTATTATACATTTGATTAGGAGATGATAATATATAAGAATTACCTGTAGTAGAATTCTTTTCATCATTTGTATCATAGGTTGTTTCCAAGCATCTTTCATTTTCATTACAATAATTTCTTATATATAAATAATTACATGGAATATAAAAAAAAGGCAAGAAATTATTTTTATAAAAATCATCATTTTTTTCTATAATAAATGGATTATTTTTATCTATATATTTTATATTATCCTTTTTTTGTTTCAGTATATTTATTACTTCATCACTTAGATATGTAGAATAATCATTTAATTGAATATTACTATTATGTATAATATAAAATTGATTAATTTGTTCAATTAATTCTTTTCTTGATATTCTTCTAATATTCAATGTATAATCTAATCCACTTACATATTTCACAAGCACATTATTTATATTATGAATTAATATATTATCGTCACTACTTTTCTCTGATGAAGTATATTCAGTTGATATTTTCCTCATATAAAAATTTTCATAAGTATTAATATGATCATTTTTATTTTGCATTAATAAATTTTGTTCATTTATATTTTTAATTGTTTCTATGTTTTCTCCATAATCATTATATTTTACAAATTCTTTATCATTTATTGATTTTATCTGTTCCAAATTATTTCCTTCAATTTTATCTTCGAATATATTTTCATTATTTAATTTGTCTTCATTGTAAAATTTTATATCATATATCGTTTTATTACCATTCTTTTCATATAACATATTCTGAGGTATCTCACATTTATTTATATTTTGGTTTTGCAAAATATTACTACTTAATAAATTAACATTGTTCATAAAATCTTGTAATGTTTTTTTAAATACTACCTCTTCATTTTTATTAACTTCGTTGTTAATAGAACAAGAATGTATAGAATTTGTTAGGTGTCTCTTCTTATATTCTGAACAATATTTGCTAAATTCTTCCACTACATTTACAAGTGAGAGAATATCATATTCTGTCTTACTCATAGTTAATATGAATAAATGAGTAATATATATATATATATATATATATATATATATATATTATAATTTCTTAAATATAAAATTTTATTTAACCAAAAAATTATACATACATAAAAATGTTATTATGTAAGGTGATAAAATAAACAAAAAAAAAGCATAAAATATAAAACGAAAAAAGAAAAAATTATATACATAATATGTATATGTTTTGTTTTATGGAAATGTAATATATATTTATGTAGAAATAATTATTTAGTATATTATACACATATTATATACATATTATATTTTCTTTTTCTTCGATGAAAATACATAAAAAAAAATATATATATATTATTTTTATTTTATTTTTTATTTATACTAATAATTCATATTATATATATATATATATATATATATAGCTTCAATAGAATTTTTCAAACTTATATAATATTTTCATAAAATTGAACAATTTATTCATTTTCATTATATAATTCTTGAGATATACATGTATCAAAAATATTAATTAAATTTGGTATATATTACAACAAATGTATAATAAAAGGAATACTTTTTTTTTTTTTTTTTTTTTTTTTTTTTCTTATTTTTCATATATTTCACTTCATGAATATAAAAATATTTTTTTTTCAACATTTACAACATATCTGCTTGTTATAATGAAGAAAAAACAGAAAAAAGAAAAAATCAAGTTATATGTTTTGCGCACACTCCTTTTTAATATAAATAAATTTACTTATCAATATAATATAAACGTATCGATCAAAGAATGAAGATTATTTATAATGTATAATTATATTTAATTTTAAGTTATTAAAGGTAAAATATTTGTAATATATATCAAATAATGAATTTAAAAAAAGAAAAAAATTAAATAATAAAAACCAAATGAAATAAGCGCATAAATATACATAATATTATATATATATATATAAACATATTTATACAAATATATTTTTGTTATAATAAAGTTTCTCTTTTTAAATGGTTGAAAAAAGAAAAAGAAAAAGAAAAAGAAAAAAGAAACATTATCATTTAAAGATCAGAATATAAATTTATATATTTTCATACACATTTAATATAAAAACAATTAATAAAAAAAAAAATAAAAATAAATAAAATGAAAATTTCTTTTCTATTAAAATATTTTTGTTTAATACTATATATTATTTGATAACTAAAAAAAAAAAAAAAAAAAAAAAAAAAAAGAAAAAAATAAAAGAAAGAAATAAAATAAAAAAATAAAAGAAATGAAAAGAAAGAAATAATATAAAAGAAAAAGACATATATAATATATATAAAAATAATAAAATTACCATAAAAACCTCAATAATTAATATAGAATATATTAATATATATATTAATAAAATATATAATTCAAATTTTGATACAAAAATAATATTTATATACATTAAACAAAAGTGGAACAAATAATGAAATATTGAGATAATATTTAAATACATAAAACATATATAGGATTTCTAATTTTATGAAATATGTTCCTATATATATATATATATATATATATATATATATATATATGTATTGTATATATTATTATTATTATTTTTATTTTTCGTTGTTCATTTGTGGGTCTTTTATATGCATTTTTGCGTCAAACGGTTGATTCATTTTATTACAAACAATTAACAATAACCTTGCTTCCATTTCGTGACTTTGATTTTTAAACATATACATATCACCTGGACTTATTAAAAGTTGCATATGTTTTTCACATTCGATAACATTATTTTTAATTCCTGTATCAATAAAAAAATTATTTGTATGACAATCTAATACAAGAAAAGTCATAAATCCATATGAATTTTTTACAGGTCCATATGTAGTATCTGTTCCTATTAATATAATAGCCATTGCACCACCTTTACTTTGATAATTTAAAGGTATACATGTTACTCCTTTTTTTATATTATTTTTATAATTTTTTTCTAATTCGACAATTTCATTTGGTGATCTTTTCATAAAAGAAGTGTTTTCTTGTATTGAACTTTTAATAATTTTAAAAACATTATTATTTGCTTCTTCATTTTGTTGTTCTTTATTTTTTTCATTCATACTATTTTTTTTCATAAATCCATTATCACTATTTTTACTATAATATTTTCTTATATCATTTTGTTTCATTTTATCATTCATAATATTAATAGCAGCTACTTCACTTGCTTTAGGTCTACCTCTTCTTCTTTTTACTTTAATTTCTTCTTGGTTACTATTATTGTCATTTTTGTTAAAACTATTGGTTTTATTTAAAAGACTGCTTAATGAATTTTGTTGATGCATTTTTTCTTTTAATAAGCGTGCTCTATATTCTTCCATTTCTTTTTTCTTTCTTCTTTTTCTTTTGGGTTTCATATTTTGTTGATTATTTGAATTATCATTATTATGGTTATTACTACTAGAAGTTGTATGACTATATGTATTGTTTGCATTCCCTGAGGCATGATAATTTTTTTTATTGAATGGATTACCATCATTTGTATTATTATTATTATAAGATCCCCCACCATCTTCATCATAACCATCATCATTTTCTTCATGATCATCTTCATATTCTTCATCATCTCCTTTATCTTTTTTATGATTATTATAATCTTTTTCGTCATATTTATTTTTTGATGATCTATTAAATTTAAAAGATCTGTTATTATTATTATTATTATTATTATTATTGTTGTTGTTGTTGTGTTCTATTTCAGCATCATATTCTTCATCCTCATAATGTTCTTCCTGTTCATTATTTTGTCTATCATATTCATCCTCATTATCATCCTCACCCTCTTCATGTTCTTCATCATCATATTCTTCCTCTCCATTTTGTTCTTGTTCCATTTTTCTTTGTTTTCTTTTTTCCCTTTCCTTTTGTTTCATTCTTTCCATTAAAATGACATGTTTTTTCCTTCTTTTTCTTTTCTTTAATTTTTTTTCCAACTCTTCATTTTGTTTTTCATTTACTACACTGGAATAATTTTTAAAACGATTAAATGTGCTTTCATTAGTTATTGTTGGCTTATTATTTTCTATTCCAGTATTTGTTTTAAAGTTATTATTTAAGGTTTTTTTTTCTTCGTTTTCATCTGTCTTATTTATATTTTTCTTATTTAATATATTTTGAACATTTCTTACAGTGGCTAATCGGTCTTTTAATGCTAAATTTTTTGTTCTTTCATTTTCATTATTTGCATTTGTTGAAATTGTTTTTCCCAGAACATTATCATTTTTATTTATATTATTATTATCTAAAAAAGCTGCTGAAAAAACATTAAACATTTTCTTTTTCTTATATAATTTATATAAAACATTAAAGAGTATTTATATATGACCAAAAAAAAAAAAAAAATAAAAAAAATAAAAAAAAAATAAAAAAAAAAATTAAAATAAAAATTAAAATACATATGTTATAATTAAATAATTTAATTATGTATGTATTTCTTTATTTTATAATTAAATCAGATAATAATAATAAAGGAAAAGATGGAAAAAAAATTATAAAAAATATAATATATATATATATATATATGGAATAATACAATATAATATACGTTGATATATTAAAATTATAAAATAATATAACTTTTATATGTGTTCATATAAAAGGTGAATATAATATATATAATATATATATTTGGGGGGAAATGAAAGAAAAAAATTACATACATATATAATATACATAATTGTATTTTTTTCTTCTTTATTTTATTTATTTAATTTTTGTTTGTTTTTTTTTTTTTTTTTTTTTTTTTTTATCGTAGTGTGCAAACTTCAAAATCTTCCTTAAGCAATTTCATTTTTTATACAATATTTATAATACTAAGAAAAAATGTATTACAAAATAAATTTATATGTAAATTCACATTTATATATATATAATATATACATATTACAAAGTAATATTCGAAAATTATTATTTATAAATTAAAAGAGTTATAAAAATGTGTATTTATTTCATATAAATATGATAAAAATATATTACATATAAAATTATATGTATAATATAATATTAATTATTTTTGTATTTCTCAAAAAAAAAAAAAAAAAAAAAAATAATAAATGTTGAAATTGATATATTTAGGTAAATATATAAATTATTAAAGAGTAATATATTTTATTATGATAAAAATATAAATATTATTACACAATATTGTTATATATGTTGTTCTTTTATTTCTTTTCTTCCTTCATCATATTATAAAGAGCGCAAAAAAAAAAAAAAAAAAAAAAAAAAATAGTTAATCCATAATAATATTATTGAAGAATGAAATTATTATTATATATATAAATATTTTAAAATATATATATATATTATGTAGGTATTTATATACTAATAATTCGTATTAAAAGATTATTATTGCTTTAAATTATTGTCAGTATTATTTCACCAGCGAAAAAATAAATATCAATTAAGAAAATAATTGATTGAAAAAAATGTTAATATGAAAATATTTAATAATATATATATATAACAGTTTTATAAGAAGTAAATTTTTTTATAATTTGAAATATACGAGAAAAATATTCTATACATATAATTATATATAATACCTATATTTTTTTCCATTAAATAAATAATCACATTGGAATTATAGAATGTATTATATAATTTTTTTCTTTTTTCTTTTTTTAAATTAAATAAACAATTTAAATTCTTGATTTATTTGTGTTCCCTCTTTTTTAATTCTTAATTTTATAAAAAGTTAGGATTCTATATATTATTATATATATATATATAATATATATTGTTGTATATATATATATTATGAAAAAAAAAATTTTTTTTACTGTTCTACATATATATTAAAAATTATATCATATATCTATATATATATTAGATTATATATATTATTTTCTTCTTATAATAATCAATTTTTATAATATAAGAAATAGAGAAAATTTTTGTAATTTATATTATATTAATTTTAATTTCTATAAATGTACATTTTATATGTATATTATTAAAAAACAAAAAAAAAAAAAAGAAAACTTTTTTATAAGCATAAAAGAATTAATATATATATGTATTAAAATTTTAATGTAATTTTCTAATATAACGATTTAAGACAATGTAGGATAAATAAAGGAATTAAAGAAAAAAAAACAAAAATCATATAACCATAGGTAATATTTATATATATATTTATATATATAATATAATATATTTCTTTAACTTGTGTGTGATAAAATGAGGAAGCTGCTAAGTACAGCTATTATGGACTTGAAGAAAATAAAAGGAAATAATTTTGAATCGAAACATTGTAGTGATAACTTAAAGTCTTTAATTATAAAGAATATCCATAAGTTTGAAAATGATGAAATTCTTAAAATTATTGAAAAATACAATGAGAAAAATTATAAAGATACCAAAATTTTAAAATGTAGTTATGATGTTTTTAAAAACAATGTACATAGATATTCATTTGATCAAATAAATAAAATTATACGTTTATATAATATATCAGAAATTTATGATATTGATTTTAATACATCAGTTTTTAATTATATTATAAAAAGATTGGACGCGATCCCACCTTATGTAATAGTCAATGTCTTTCACAGTAAGATTAATGATATAATTAATGTGTATGTATTTATAAGTTCACCAAATAATATATACACACATATATATACACATATATATATATATATATATATATATATTTTATTTTTAGATTTAATACGCTCAGGATTAAGAGATTACAATAATATTAACCTTATAAAGGAATATTTTATTAAACATATAGACAAATTCAACAACCTTGACTTAACAATTATATTAAGTTCATTTACCATATTACAAGAAGAATTATTGAAAAAAGCTTCAAATATAAATATCAAGGATGTTTCATTTAATATATATGATAAGAAGAAAGAGCATTCTTTATGTTCTGAAGGACTATATGATTATATGGATATATTTAAAATAATTTTAAATAAGATAGAGAAAGATAAAAATATTCATGAAACCTTGAGTGTAGTAAATTCTGTTTTAATATTAAATATGATGAGTAGAATAAATCTTTGTAATTACGAAATATTTAAATTTTTTACAAAAACCTATTATAAAAATTTAAACGATAAAGATTTAGAACCTCATCATTTTACCTTGTTATTAAATTCATTTGCTAAATGTAATATACATATTAATATTATGAAGTATATATTAAAATATATGAATAATAAAAATTTTATTAATAATTTATCTTATGTAAATATTACTAACGCTGTTCATTATATGGCTAAATTTAATTATAAAAATGCAACATTTTTAAATCATTTGAAAGATAAAGTAATTGAAATTATTGATATCATTCCTCAGAGAGAATTTAGTAATATCATGTGGTCCTTAGCTAAATTACATATTAAAGATGATTATTTTTATTATATAGCTTTTCAAAAAATCAAACAAATTATAGACGTAATAGATATGATGTCTATTGCTCAAATATTAGATGCCATGAGAAGAAGAAAAAATTTATCGAATGGACAAGTTATTTCTAGCACAATAAAAGAAAACCAGAATTTACAAAATCATATATATTCTCCGTTACAAGATATAAAAGAAACAAAATTAAATAAACAAAATATTGATTATAAGAATAATATAGAACATAATAATAATCATAATGATGAAGAAAAAGAAATAAATACATCACAAACAGAAACACAGAATAAAGATTTAAATAATAATATACAGTCTACATATAAAAGCCCACAAAGTAATATTATATCAATTGAAAAAAATATAAATACATATAATATAATATCTGATGATTTAGAAAAAAATATTATACATTTATTAGTAAATAAATACATAAAACACATACAACATTGTTCACTTCATGTCTTAACACAAGTGCCATTTTGTTGCTTACAGCTTAATTATATTAATAGTGATATATATTATAAATCATTAGAAATTTTAAGAAAAAAAAGAAATGATATGACAACTCTGAATTTAATATATGCAAAATATTTTCTTAGAATCTTTATTGAAAAGCAAGAAGCACATTTTCAAAAATTACCTCGTTCCCTTAAACAGTTTGCTAAGGAAATTTTAAATTCTGATAATAATTAGAAAGAACATTTTAAAATTAAAAATATAAAAAAATAAATAAATAAATATATTTAGTATACATATTAATAGATGTCGTTATATTATAAATTAACAATTTGGTATTTTTTATTATTTTTATATGTATTATTTTTTAAGATATATTTTTTTATATAATTTAAATATTTTTAAATACATATATAATATATTTTTTTTATTTTATTTATTTTTTTTTTTTTTTTTTGTGTTATAATTCAGTATAGGATATTATATACTTAATATTAATGTTATGTTTTTATTTATTATTATTATTATTATTATATATTTCTTATTTTAATTTTGTTATAGGGTTGTTTTATATAACCCTTATTTCTTGTTCCCCCCTTTGATCTTAATAATATGTATTTTTAGGTACATATTAAAATATATTATATACATATATATATAGCTCATTTTTATATAAATTTAACAATATTTTTCTAATTTGTTTTTAATATATTTTAATCATATAAAACTTTTATATTTCTCAAAAAATATATATATTTACACTTGAGCGATATTATTTTATATAAATATGTTTTTTAATGAGTGCATAAAAATAAAACATTTAGAATTATATATGTGGTAAATGATTATTATATAATATATATTCATAATAATATAGTATTTTAATGATCTTATATATTTAAAATAAAAAGCGTAACTTGAAAACACTAACATAATTTAAAGGAATGAAAATAAAAATAAATAAATAATAAAATAAAAAGAAATAATATATTTATATAACATATATATATAAATATTATTTTATATATATATATATATATTTATTTATTTAATTATTCTGTTAATAAAATATATTAATATTTTTTAAACAAATTTCAAAGATGGCTACAATTAGTGGGTCAGAAACATTTTTACCCTTGGCTTTAATGGATAAGTGTATTGGTATAAAAAAAATTTTATGTAATATGTTATTTCTATAGAAAAATGAAAAGCTTTTATGTATTCTTCAATATAATATATAAATAAATACTATATGCTATATAATTATATATATATATATATATTCAGAAATTGTATTATTAAAATTTCTGTTTCTCTTGATAATTATATAAATATTTTTCTTTATTTTGTTCTATAAAATATTTCAATAGGAAGTAAAATATGGATAATGATGAAAGGTGATAAAGAAATTGTAGGTAAATTGGTTGGCTTCGATGAATATGTAAATATGGTAAGTTACAAAAAAAATAAAAAATTACAATACATTTATATATATATATATATATATATATGTATCATTTTAAGATTCAATTTCTTTTAAAAATTTTAAATATGTATATATATAGGTATTAGAAGATGTTACAGAATACACGTACGCAAATAATATTAAAAAAGTAAATAAAATAAAAAAATTATTATTAAATGGATTAAATATAACTATTATGGTTCCAGGAGGAACTCCAGTGAATTATTATGATTATGAAGAAAAGTTAGAAGAAAATATAGCATAAATGAAAACGTTAAAATATACAGAGTATATAAATTATTTATCCTTTTAATATTTTACTCTTATTTTATATATATATTTTTTTAATTTTTTTTTTGAAATATTTTATAAATATTATTTTTATTTTTATTATATGTTTTTATAATTTTTTTTTTTATTTCTTTATAAAAATAGACATACACGAAAAAAAATAAAATAAAATAAAATAAAATAAAATAAAATGAGTAAATGTAAATATATAAACATATAAATATGTATATATATATATATATATATATATTTATATTTATTTATCCCTTCTTTTATATAATGTGTATATAAATTTAAAAAGCCACAAATGCCCAGAGGACTATGGAGCCATCGGGATAACCATTAGAAGTTGCAATAATATTTTGGTTTTTCGGATAAGTGTCAACACTAGTTAAAAATGATATTTGTTTCTTATTTGTATCAATTGAATGAGAATAATAAGAATGCTTATCCACATAATAGTTTGGTAAATAAAGATTTTTTATAGAATTAACATGAAAGCCGGTATAAAGATCATATACATGTGCATATGTATCGATAGATGGAATTATACATTTATCTCCTGCAATACAAGAGGAAAATTTTGGAATATCATCTTCATTTGATATAATTTCTGATAACATATAATTTAACGAAGGTTCCTTTTCATCAATATTTAACGAATGATAATTTGTATTTAACAAATTATTATGGTTAAAGTATGATTTGACATAATTATAATTATATATAAGACTATCATTTATATTATCATAAGGAACAAGGTCCATATATTTTAGATTATCTACAAAAAGAGACCATGTGGGTTCTAATTTGTTATTAACATGTTCATAAAAGATATTACTTTTTATAGTATTCTCATCATAAATACTTGAATCGCTATTAGAATAGTTTGACTCAGAATAATCATCATGTTCAACTGCAATATTATTATAATTTTGATTATTATAATATTTATTATTATTATTATTATTATTAGCATTTTTATTTGGTTCAAAATGTTTATTTTCTTGTTCATTAATTTTTCTATTTAATTCATTCACAATTTTAATTCGTTGTTCTAACTCTTCATCTTCATATATATTCCCAATTTTACATAATGAATATTCTTTATCATTATATAAGTGACTTGAAAATATATCATCTTCATTTATTGTATCATGTGAATTTTCGTTTTCTGGATTTTCCTTACGCATTAGTGGTTTGTTCAAGCAATATGTTTTATAGTTATTTAAGTAAGTAGCCATATTTTTAGAATTCATTTTATTATTCATATACATAAAATCAAATACTTTACCGAATTTGGATTTGTTAGTACTAATAATATATTTGTTATTATTACTAAACATACAATGTGTAATACTTTTTTGTTCATCATAAAATGATTTAATAATATTGTTACTAATATCATATAAGCGTATATATCCATCATAACCGCTCGTCATTAATATATTATTAAACTTATTTTTAGATAAATCAAAGGTTAGTGATGAATAACACATAGACGAATTGGGTGATGAAACTGAAGAACTATCACTTTCACTATCTTCTTCATAATCAGATGTACTGTCATTCATATTTTCACAATCCATTTTGCTCTTATAATTATTTTTGTTATGTATACTTTCTTTTTTCGCATTAATCATTTTTTTATGTTTTCTTTGTTCTTTTTTTAATTTATATGATCCTTCATGATCTATGGTTTTATTAAACGTTATACTTGTTACAGTATCTTCATGTGAACATATGGAAGCAAATGGATTTTTGTTATCTATAAAAATCATATCCGATTTATTTGCACGTGAACTTTTTTTGGATATATTAAACAAGTTCATTCTTAAATCCCAAATTTTTAATACCCCATCTCCTCCACCTGAATATACCAAGAAATTACATATATTTGGTATAGCTAAACAGGATGTTATATACTCATGAGATTCTTTAATTAAAAATGTGGACTTATTTATTATTTCATTTACTTTATTCAATTTAACATAATTTAGGTCTATCATATTTATATTACTTTTTATTAAATCCTCATAATTGTATATAGGAACATATATACTTTTACCACTAGAAATGTTTTTATACTTTGTTTTATGATAAGGTATATATTTATTATCTAAAGCATTTTTTGACAATTCATTATTATTATTATTACTATTATGTTTCATATTATTACTATCTGAACAGTTTTTCTTTTTTAATTTTGTATTTTCGATGATACTGGGAATTGATACATCCACATATTTTCCAATATCATTATTACAACGTTTGCTATTTTCTTCATATATATCAAATATTTCTATAATTCTATTCTCTCCACATGCATATATATACTTATCATTATCGCTAATGGCTATATCTTGAATATTATCAATACGAGTACATATTTTAGATAATAATTTATTCTCATATAAATCATATAGATATATAAATCCATTAGATGTACACCCAGCAACATATTTCCCTTGAGGTGAAAAGCATACTTTATTTATCCCATATTTATTATCATAATATATATCCACATTATTGTTCGACAACTCGCTTACGTAGCTCACGTTATTTATATCGGCTAAAAAAAAAAATAAATAAATAAATAAATATACATATATATGTGTAAATATAATAATAAGAGTGTTTTATTAGCTAAAAAATTATATGTTACAAGGTTCATACAATGAAGAATATAATACATACATAAATAAATATATATATATATATATATATATATATATATTATTGATTCGTTTTAATTTTCCTTACCCTCTTCATTTTTATAATCATTTTTGATGTATTTCTTGGACCCCCCAAATTTAATTATTGGCACATATTTTCCATGTATTTTTTCGCTGATATCCCTAAATTTTTTAGTGTCACAATCATTCATATTTCATCTTATTTTAGGAAAAACTAATATATAAGGTTTTACAAAATAAATAGCATCTTAAGTAATTTATTTTGATCTGTAATTATTCTTCTTATCTTTTTTATATATTGTTTTTATTTTCTTTCATTTCATAATCTTTATCGGAAAAAACAAACAAAACTATATATATATATATATATATATATATATATATAAATGTATTATTATTATTTTATATATAATATTTTAATTTTTTCTTTTAACATATATTCTTTTTAATATAATGATATATTTTTATTATATAATTAATTTACATTATTTATATAAAAGTTTTTTTTTTTGTTTGTTTTTTTTTTTTTTTTTTTTATTAAGAAGAAATAATGAATTATTACTATTATTTATTTTTTTTTTTTTTTTTTATATTTTATTTGAAATATGAATCCGTTAAAGAAAAATATAAATAAAAAAAAAAAAAAAAAAAAATAATTTATATAATTGTATATTCTACACTGAAATCGATATTTTAAATTATCATACTATACTTAATTTAAAAAATTAATGAAAAGAATATGAAATAAGATTAATTAAAGTAAATAAAAATGTATAATATATATCAATTTTTAAAAATTTGTTATATGTATTATTTTAAAATGACTTTTGAACTTTGAAGCCTTATTTGGTATAATACTTAGAATATACTAAAAAAAAAAAAAAAAAAAAAACAAATTAAATAAATAATATATATATATATATATATATGTATATTTGCACATTTGTGAAATACAATAAATTTTTCCTTTCATCTGGTTTATCGAAGTTATAATAAGTATAAATTTCTATTTATTTTATTATATTATATTATATTATATTATATTATATTATATTATATTATATTATATTATATTATATTTTTTTATTTTATTAACTACTATATATGTTCATTAATAAAATAAATACTGGTACTATAATGTGTATATTATATATGTATATATATTATTATTTAGTTTATATATTTATGTTATATATATTAATAAAAATTAAGAATAATACTTTATAAATATTTTGTTCTTAAAAAATACATATTTGTTTACAACATTACACACCATTTGTAAATAATGATCGAAATGTATATGATTTATGTATTTTTTATATCATAGATAATTAATATTATTAAACATAAGCTTTGATGAAATAATTCAATATATATATATTTTAATGTTACATTTTAAGTATACAAAAATGATCCAATTGTTAAAAAGGATCTAGGGTTATTTATTTTTTTTTTTTTTTTCTTTTATTTAATTTGTTAAAAAAAAAAATAAACAAACTTTTAACAAATTATTATGAATATATTTGTTAATTATTAAAAAATAAAGGATATAAAATATGATATATATATATATATATATATATATATATATCTTATATGATATATATTTATACAAAAAATAAATTAAAAGAGGTTGTTTACAAAGATGGCTCGTATATTTTTATTCATCGATATATTGAGATCAATTCGATTTAAATTTATGCATATATTCTTCATAAGTACACAATTTAAATTGTGGGTTTTGTAACATTTTATATATCATTTTAATGTTTTTTGCATCATCATCACTTTTAGCTATTATCCAACATGACTGATCATCAACTTTACTTAGTGTAATCCATATTGGGGACCATATTTTCATAATTTCCCATTTTTTAAAATAACGTGGATAATCATACATATAAAAATGTCTAGCCATTTCATAATTTTCTGCGCTACATAGAGAAATAACATTTGGTTGAGTTTTTACAATTTTTATTTTATTAGACATATTTAAAAATATATCAAAAAAATATTTACTATTCATATTATTTGCTTTATCATTTTCGGAAAAGTATATATCTTTCCACATGAGATTATTTTTTTTTAAAATATAATGACATTGAAATATGAAAAGTAAGCAAGTTAATAAGCTATCATAACCAGCATTATGCTCATCACTGTTTAGTATATGTTTGTCATTGGTATTATTAACAGATATTATATTATTTTCATCATAATCATTATTATTATAATCATTATTATTATTATTATTATTATTATTATTATTATTATTATTTGTTAATGTATTTTTTTCTGAATTTAATTGTATACTTATATTTGTTATAATATTATCATCTTTTTCCCCATATAATAATGATTCTTCTTGTATTTTATTATTTTTTATATTATTACCATCATTTGGAGAGAGCATATTATTTTTTTGATCTGTAACAGTGTGAATTATATTATTTTTATTCATCCTCTTTGGATTTATAAATGGAATAAAACACTGTGGCAAATCAGTTGGGTCATTCATAAAATTAAAAAAGAAATCGAAATCATTACTTGATGAAATTAAGGATGCCATATATTCACATAAACCTTTTAATGTTGCTGGTCCATTTAAAGCATATAAATATTCATTTGTTTCATTCATATATTTGGTATCAAATGTATGAGGAAATAATTCTGTCCACTTTTTTTTAAATACATTTATTGATTTAGGTAAATCATGATAAAATGTTTGATATATATGTAAAATATCATAAAAACAATTATGTCCAATAATTATTTTTTTATTTTTTATAATTTCATCAAATAATAATCTTACACCTATAATTTGATTTATTTTTTCTATTTCTTGTTCAAGGTTTCTTATTTGCTCTTTATATGAATCCTTTTCAGTCCGATACACTGCTAAATGTTTTTTGTCATTAACTTTAACAGATATACAAAATATTGAATCAAAATATTTTGTTATTAATGTATGTGCTAGTAAACGTAAATATGGATTTTCTATTTCTAAATATAGTGGATAATTTGATATATCATCCATATTATTTATATCATATTGTGTATTTATTATGGTATTATTATTGTCTATATCATTATAACATTCATTATCATTTTCATTAGTTGACTTAATAAATATCTTTTCAGTATTATCATAAACCTTTTCATTAGTTATATTATTGTTTGTTATATTCTTTATCTTACTATTAATTGATGAAAATGTTTGTTTTATATTATAAACATTATTATTTGTTAATTCATTTTTTTGTTTTTGAATAAAATTATTATTTAAACTTGAAAATGTTTTTTCTTTAACAATACTATTAGTAATACTATAATTATTATTGTTATCAGTGTTGGTGATAGGTATATTAATATTAATATGAATATCATTACCATTAGATTTGTCTTTATTATTTATATAATTTATATTTATATCTTTGTTCACATTTAATTTGTTCTCATCCTTTTCATGATTACAATAATTATTATCACTATTAGTATTACTGATCCATTTCCCTATTTTTTTGATTATGCATATAATTGCTTCTTTATCTTCTTCATCCACAATTTTATAATTCTCAATTTCTTGTATAATTTTATCAATATGTATTTTTTCTCCTGGTATGATATTTTTTTTGTTGGTGTCACATTTACTTAGAAGATTATTTAATTCATTAATTTTTTCTAGTATATTTTTTTTTTTCTCCTCTTCTTCATTTGGTCTTAAATATCCGACTCCATTAAATATCCATTCATTAAAATCAAAATTATTTTCTTTTAAAAAGCTAAGTGTACTTGTTGATACACTGAAATATTTATTTTCCTTAGGAAATACATAAATACAATATGGTGATATATGCCATTCTTGTTTTTTTTTCTCTATATTACAAATTTTATTCATATTTTCATTTTCATATATAACCTTTCTTGTATATACACTACCTTTTTTTTTTTTTATTTTATTATTATCTTCATCAGTCTCATATAAATCTTCAACTATATCCTTTTTCTTTGCAATAGATATTCCTATTTGACAAGGGAAAAATGATTTGGCTCCATGACAATGTGCTTCATAACTAGAATCTAGTGAAATATATCTTTCATCTTTTAAATGTAAACCTGTATATTCTACATCTATAGAAACAAAATCACTGTTATTAATCTTGTTAATTATTTCTTTGTGTATATTATTCCAGTTATTTAAGTTAACACTTGTTATCTTAGAGTAACCCCTTTCTAATATATTATATTTAAAAAAAAACAAATTCCTCTTTTCTTTTAAAACAAAATTTTTAAAAAAATAATTAAAAACGCTTGACATTATATCAACATATTATTAAATAAATATATATATATATATATATATATATGTATATATGTATATATTTAATGTAAAATTAATTAATGTGAGGAAAGTATATAAAAATTAATAAATCCAAGTATGTACTTTTTAGATTATATATTATTTCTATATTTCATGTTATATTTAAAACATAAAAAAAAAGAAAATAAAAAGAAGTAAATGTTTTTATACAATATGTAACTAATACAAATACTATATGATAGATTTTTATACATCTCTATATTTTATTAGTATTTCTTTTCTATTTTTTTTTTTTTTTTTTAATATTAAATATAAAAAAATATACTTATTTTTTTTGTACACATAATTGCAATCATATAAAATTTTGTTTTAATTTCTTTCACAGTTATTTTTTTTTTTTTTTTCTCTTCATTAAATATATGAACTTCATTTAAATACAAAAGAATTTTACAAATCCATTAATATATTCCCTTATTGTTAATTATTTTATTATTTTTTTTCTTTAAATTATTTAACATTTATAATAATATAGTTCTTATATAGGAGTAAAATAATAAACAGTTAGATACTTTAAAATTCCAAATTATATAAAAGTTATAATTATAAATATGGGATAATTATTAATGTGAAATATTTTATGCCATAATAATATTAACGTATTATTTATAAAAATATAGAATCATATTAAATAAACAAATATAGATATTATATTATATAAATATATATGTATATATAAATGTTCATTATAAACACATTTTTTAACTTTAAAAAAAATATATATATATATATATATATATATATATATAGGTGTTAAAATATAAATAGTTATATGATACTATATATTTTAATTTCATAATTATTATTTTGATTCCATTTCATTTTAAGAGTAACTTATAAATTAAACATAGAAATTATATATATATATATATATATATAACACCATTTTGTGTACAAGGAGAAATATAAAAAATTAAGAAGGAAGAAAAAAAATTATTATATATTCAACATAATAAATATAAAATTCACAAATCAAGTAACAAAAATGAAAATAAAACCATATATACACATACAAAAAAAAAAAAATTATATATTTATAATCTTAAAATACATATACAATTAATAGATTAAAAAATAATTAATTAAATAATGAATAGCAAAAGTATTGTATATAATAAAACGTATAACAAAAAAAATAAAATAAAATATATTTATTTGTAACATTTTAAAATTTATGCATGGTCTGATTTCTTTGGTGTATTATTTTCATTCTGATAAATGTGTAATGGAATGTTACTATAATTTGAAATATTTTCCCCTTTGTGTAATGGAGATAATGTACTAATTTTATTTATGTTATAAGTATTGTTTAATGAAATATTATTTTTTGATGGGGTATTATAATTATATTGATCTATTATATTTTGTACGTTAAACTGATTTTTAACATTAATATCCATTAGGTTATTTAAATTATTTATTCCAATATTATCTGTAGTAGTATTGTTATTATTTAAAAAATTTGGATCATAGATACTTTTTTTTATATTGCTTAAGTCCATTTGTTTTGGAATACTACCAATATCACTACTTATATTATTATTATCATTATAATTTAATATATTATTACTACTTTTGTTTATATTGTTATTATTGTAATCATTACCTATATTGTTAGATTCACTTGAAATATTATTGATATTCCTCAATTTGCTTGCATTTAATATAGAATTGTATGAATGTATATTCGAATTGTTTATAAAATTCTTTGGAGAATTATAAATTGAATTCGTATTATTCATATAACTATTCAATATGTTTGAGTATTTATCAATTAATGAATTATAATTATTATTTCCTGTGTTATTATGACTATCCATTATATTATTATGACTATTAATAATATTATTGTGACTATTCATTATATTATTATAACTGTAATTATAATTATTATATTTATTATTATTTAGCATACTCTCACTTGCTATATTTATATTACCATTTAAGTAACTTTCATTACTTTGAGGCATCATCATATGTTTATTGTATGGACTTAAACTATTTGGTTGTATATTCGATGTAACATCGATATTATTATATAATAAATTATTAAAGTTGTTAACTATTCTACTTTTTAAAGGTGTGTTCTTTTCATTTATTCCATTAATTCCATTTATATTTTTTTGTGATAATATATTCGTTGAATTATTTTCAATATTTGATATGTTATGATTATAAATATCTTTTTTATCTACTTGGTAATTATCAATAATATGAATATTTTCAATATCTTCATATTCCATTTTTTCATCATTTGAATTATTTATATTGAAGTTATCTCTTTGAATATGTAAGGTTTTATCAATATGCATTTCTTTCATTATATTGTCATCTTCAACCATATTTTTATTTGCATTATTAATTTCATTATCTTTTGTATTTTTATTTCCGTTTAATTCATTATATTTTTTTCGTGAATCTTTAATTTTAGTTATATAACTATTAAAATCTAATATAGTTAATAAATGAATAATATAAGCATGATTACTATTAGAACTAATACCTATCATTTCATTAATAACAACAATTAATTTATCATTAAATATATCATTATATTGCAATAACTTTTCTATTACTTGTTTTAAGTCCTCATTTTTATCATCCTCATCTATTACATACGTGTCCATATTTAAATTATCATTTTTTTTTTCATTTTTCATATGCTCATCATTCTCCTTATCATTTGATATTTCATTATTTAAAATATCCGTAAATAATTCATTTTCTACAAGACATTGAAAAAAATAACAAAATTTAAAAGATACATCTATTAGTTCCATTAAAGGATATGTTAAATCTTGAATTCTTAAAAAACATTTGGTTGCTATTTGAGAAATATATAAATCATGAACAGATTTTGTATATTCAAAATCTTTAGATTTATGTATTTGAGTACTCATTAATTTATATTCATAATTTATTATATCTTCTTGTAAATATCTTATAACATGAGAAAAAAAAAATTGCATTTTATATCTAATAGAAAATAAATGTGAAAATAATGAACTACCTTTTCTATAATATAAATATTTATATAAATTTCTATTATGATAACATAAAATTTTTAAATTATAATGAATACGACTTAAAAGAAATAAAAATTGAAAAATAGAATTATATGTATATATAGTACTACTATTTATTATTAACGCAATAGGCCAAGTAAGTTTAAAATGTATTTCTATATTATTCCATAAATTTAATCCACTATGAATTTTTATATTTTTATTTATTTGTTTATCATAAAATATTAACGTTTCATTATCTATATCAATTTCTGGAATTTCCATAGAAGACTTGTAAGACTGATGAAACCATTTATATATTTCAACTGAACAATCATAACAACTAAATAAAAGAAGATTTTTAGAATTTTTTATATTTCTTTTTTTATAAGGAAACATATCATCCTCCGAATTAATTTCTTTATTATATATAATATTATTATGAGAGGTGTCGTTGTCGTTACTGTTTAGAGTTAGATTGTCTCTATTTCTTAATTCATTTTCTATAGTCGCATTTGTTTTTTCATTATGTATATTTATATTTATATTATTATTTTTGTCATTACTAATAGACATATCATCAGATATATTATCATTATAAAAATTTTTAAACCATTCATTTAGCTTACTTTTTTTCTTCAATAATTTATGTTTAAATAATATTGGACAAGTATAAAGACCTATGTATGCATTTCCAATGTCTAATGAAAATGCCTGTGTCATATCTAATGCTCTAATATGTATAATTGGTTTTATTTTATTTTTTGTATTATTAAAATTTAAATTATATTCATCTAATTTTTGTATATATACACTAAAACTATGTTTCAAACAATTAATACGTACACGAAATTTGGTTATAGTATTTTTATTAATATTGTAAAATGTTTGTTTATTACTTTGTATTTTTAGTACGGGATACTGTTCTCTATCATTAGAATTATTATTAATATTATAATTACTATTATTATCATCCTTATAATAATCATTACTATATTTCAAATTTTCACTTGTATTATTAGTTTCTTGTGATATATCCATATGGTATATCCTTTCTTTTTTCTTTAAATGATTTACATCATTTTGATGATCATCTTCGTAAGAAGTTCTTTCTCTTTCTTGGTTTAAGCTTTGTTCTATCAACTTGTTATTTAAAAAACATTCTTTATTATAATCAATCGAATAACTATTACTGTTATGAACAAATGATGATATTCCTTTTCCTCCTATATATAAAGAAACCTCAATTTCTACATCTCCTAAAATTACATCTGATATGTTATTTTGTAGGTTAATATTTATATTGGTATTATTTATTGTTTTTTTTTTCTCATAAAATTTTACTCTTATTTCAACTGATAAACAATCTCCTAAATTACCCCAGTATCCTTGGGAACTATTTAATATATCTGTTTTATAAAGTAATGGATTTTTTACTGAATGAATTACTAAGGCAAAACATGATCCTACAAGAAAATTATCTTCATTATTTTTACCATCATAATTTTTTTTAGATATATTATTATCTTGTACACAATTTTGTTGATTGACGTCACTTTTTGTTATATCCTGATCATACAATTGGTTATCAAAAAAATTATTAAAGTTTACAGAAAAATCAAAACCATGTTTAAATCCTCTCAAAATTTGTTGTCTATAATTATTTATACATACACTAAATATATTATCATAATCATAATATTTTTTCTTAAAAAGTGTTTGTATTCCTTTATAGAAATCATTCAATACTATTTTGTTATCATATATATAACACATACCACCTAATATTAAATTATCAAATTTTTCTCCTTCAAAAGAATCATAAGAAAATTTTTTATAAGAAATTCTTGGATAAAAATATTTGGAAATAAAATTTTCTGAAGTATCTGTATCAAATGTATAATATGAAGAATTCCTATTATTATGAAAAAAAAAATTCGATTGGTCTTCTTTAGAATCATGACTATTACTATAAATATCAGTAAATAATGAATTATCATAATTATCTATTATTAATTTGTCTTTTTTATTTTCATATTTAGATTTACAATATTCTTCAACTAATAAGGAAGAATTTTTCCATGCTATACTTTTTAACAAAATTTCATTTTTCATATTTGGTGGAATATGCATTAAAGACCATGATTTTTCTAAAAAGTAATCATAAAAATCTCCATTATTTAATAAATAGATATCTTTAAATAAATCAAAAATTTTTATTAAATTAATATCTTTAACAATATATTTCCATAATTTATATGCAATTATGCTTCTAATTTTTTCAATAGTAATATCAAATATTTCTTTACAATATAAATTAATATTATCATTTGGTGAATCAGATAAATCACCATATGAAGATGAATTATCTGAACTACTATTTGAATAATTAGTGTTTTCATATTCATTTACATAATTTACAAAACTTGGATCATTTGACATATTATTAGGATTATCTTTATAATAATATGAAGAATTAAGTAAAGTATATTTTGAAGACACATCAAATGCTTTTGATAATATTTTTATAATAGGAAATAGTTTTAATACATCGCTTGTATTCCATTTATTACTTCTAATTAATATACGAATAGATTTTCCAATAAACAAAATTTTCCTTCCTGCTATTTTGTCCATACAACATTGAGGTAAATTATTAAGTGATTGAAAAAATAAATAATTCCATTCAAAATTTAAACTTTGCACATTAGATAAAGTTAAATTTTCATATAATTCTTCTGGAGTTAAATAAATTTTTTTTTCATCTGAATATATAAATTGTCTTTTTTGTATAAAAAATTCATTATATGGATCTACTAATTGACCATAAAGTATCCAGGAAAATAATTGATGTAAAAATATTTTCCCTACATTTTTTAAATATTTATGATATATTTTTTTTATTCTTGAGTTTCCATTTAATGAATGCTCATATAAATAATCTAATATTTCTTTTGTTTTATTTCTACATTCCCCTTCAATTACATTTTCTTCTTCTCGTTTTTGAAAATTTAAATAATTTTTTATTATATTAATTATTACTAATAATTCTTCTCTTTTCTTTTCTAACATAGATACAATTTGAGTTAAAGGTGTATTACTATTATTATTTATATATTCTTCTATATCACTAATTTTTTTTAAATATTTTTTTATAAATTTTTTTATTTCGTTACATATACCGTTTGCATAATATCCACATGGACTAGCATTATTAATACTTTTCACCTTTTTCAAAATCACACCAAAATAAGTATCAATTTTATTTTTATTATTATCATATGAATTATTCTTATTATGTTCTTTTGTTTCCATATCAACCGATAAAGATTCATCCTTATCTTCTTCATTATCATTATTATTATCATTGTCATTATCACTATCATCATCACTTTCGTCTTCATCATCAGAAGAGGAACTTATAGATGAAAAACTATCGTTACTTGAGCTATAATATCCATTATTTAATTTACCATATATATTACAATTTTTAAAATTTTTATTATTTTTTCTTTCTTGATTTAATTTATTATATTTATGTATATGAGTTACATTCTTATAAACCGTATTTTTATTTACTAACAATAAAAAAATGTTTATTATATAGAAATAATAACCTAATTCCACTATTTCATTTATTATTTTTATTTCTGAATTTAAAAATATATGAATATTATTGTTCACTTCAAAACGATAATCATCTATATTAATATTTTCATTTATCGTTGTCTTCTTATTTTTATGAACTAATACTATTATATCTCCAGTTTGACCTATTAAACTTAATATAACTTCATGTATCATACTGTATTATAATTATTATTGATGAGATTATAAATAGGGGAAAAAAAAAAAAAAAAAAAAAAAAAAAAAAAATGAGGGTCCTTAAATAAGAATATATATATATTATATATTTATTTATTTATTATATATTCATAATGCCTTTCAGATAAAACATTTTATATAATATTTATAAAATTCACAAAAAGCTTTATCATGGATTGAATAAAATATATGTTGAAATTATAATTTTTTCTTACTCTGTTAATATAAATCACTCAAAGCATTAATATATATATATATATATATATATTATAAATAAATGTTTAATTCTTTGTGTACTTTAACTAAATAAGGTATTTTAACAAATACCCTTTATTTTAATATTGTTATTAATTTATATTCACTAGTTTGTAAAATTATAAGTATATAAATATATACATATATAATATATGTGTTTATTTAATATTATCCTTTTATTTATGTGCACATTAAATATATTTGTTTCTCAAAATTTACTTCATAACTTTTTTATGGTTCCTTTCTGTTATTATATAATATCATGTTATGAAATTTTCTTTTTATAATTATAATAAATAGTTTATTATAATATATTTATTTGAAGCATTAAACATAAATTCAGAAAAAAAATTCAGAAGAAGTGTTAAAAAGAGAATGGTCTCTAATTTAAAAAAAAAAAAAATAATAAATATAAATATATATATATATATATATATATATTTATTTATTTATATTTTTTTTCTATTTATTATAAAAAGAAAATTAATGTTTACATTAAATAATTTAATAATTTTAGGTTTTTAGTAAATACTAAAATTTGTATAAAAGGAATTTGAAATGTGAAATATAAAATAAAAAGTAAAAAATTAGCAATAACAAATTTTTTCTAATAAAATAAATAAGCATATGAATATATATATATAATAATATTAAAAAAAAAATATATATATATATATACCAAAAAAAAAAAAAAAAAAAAAAAAAAAAAAAAAAAAAAAAGCAAAAAAAAAGACTATGTATTATTAAATAACTTAAAAATTAAAATTCAATAAAAAGAAAATATGTATGTGTATGAATTAAAAAAAAAAAAAAGAAAGAAAGAAAACAAGCAAGCAATGTATTCTATAACAATTAAATAAAAAAATATGATTTATAAGAATATACTATACTTTTTAATTATTAATAAATAATTACATTTATATAAATAAATATTAATATATATATATATATATATATATATATATATATATATATAAACAAGTCTAAATTAGAAGAAAAAGTTTTTTAAATATTTATTATATACTACATCACATTTCATTTGTAAGTCTAATATATCTCCATCATTGTTAATAATAATATCTGCGTACTTTATCTTTTCATCTGTAGGTAACTGATTCCTGGAAAAAGAAAAAACAGAATAAAATATAATATGAATTAAAATGAAAAAAGATAAAAAGCATTATATACATATATATATATATGTTCCATTACATTGTTTAGGTAATATACACATATTTATTTTTATCATTACTTGATAATACCCATGGCTGTATCATAAGTGCAATTTTTATCTCTTGATAAGATACGTTTAATTTGATTTCTTACAGATGACTTTAAAAGTATAACAGGACTTGTTAATAGATATAATTTGGTTTCTATTAATAAAGGTGCTTCAATGGCTACATTATATTTAAAATATAAAAATTTATATTTTAAGCATTCTTTTATAATTTGTAGTATAATATAAGTATGTGTAATTTTATTGATATATTTAACATTATCTTCATTATTAAATACTATTTTTCTCAACAAGGTTCTATTAATACTTTTATCATTATTTAAAATATTTTCTCCAAAATGTTTTACAATTTTTTTATAGCATATAGAATCTTTTGTATAAATCTTACTAGTAATTTCATCAGCATTTATTACAACCACATCTTTTTTTTTTAAAAAATTACAAAACGTTGATTTTCCAACGGCTATACCACCTGTTATTCCAATTAAACATAAATAATTTCCTAAAAAAAAATTAAATATTCCTAATATTCCAAAAAACTTGTTCAGGTATATTAAAAAACTGTTCATAACTATAGAACTGAATAAGGCATATTTCTGATTTTCAATTTTCCTAAACTTATTCTTTCTATTTATATATCCAATTGGAATTGAACCCAAAGCCAGGAAACATAAAATACATTTATCAATAAAGAATTTTAAAAACATAATTTTATACTCCTTAATAATACAGTCATATTTTTATTTTTTCTTATGTTTCTACAATATTTTCTCCCCTTCTTTAACTTTACAAAGATTAACATATATATATATATATATATATATATATTACTTTTTATTTTTTTTTTATTCTTTAATTATAAAACATAAGTATATATAAAATATATGTACAAAAAATATATATGTGCGTATATATAAAATATATGCATATAATATATATACAAACATAATATTTTTCACTTAAATTCCATTAGTCGTATATGCTATTAATAGGAATTTATTTAAACCCATCGACATATATACAAATATATATTTTATATAAATACATTAAAAATATTTTTATTCATAAAAAGGAGCATGCATTTTTTTGTATGGTCATAGAAATTTAATGAATATATATTAAAAATAAAAAAAAAGATTAGGAAACAAAGAAGTTTAACATATATGTATATATATATATATATATATATATATATATATATATATATATATATATAATTGGGGTAATCTAATTTCAATAAAATTATATATATTATAAAAATATAAATAAATATATAAATAAATAGATACAAAACAATAATTTATATAGTCAATAATTCCATATTTAATATATATAATCACATATTTTTAAAATTATTGTTACACAAATTTATCTCTGTAGTTTGTATATTATCATTTACAAAAGGTTTTATTTGTTTATTCATTTTTTATATTTCTATAATTCATTTATTATTATTTATTTTTTTTTTTTTTTTTTTTTTTTTCTTTTTGTGTTATAAAAGAATGAACTAAATTTATAACACATTATTCTAGTTCATTATATTTTAATATTTATTTATTTCAGGGAAAATAAAAATAAATATATATATGTGTACATATTATATATATATATATATATGCCTAAAAATTTATATGCTGAATTAAAAAAGGAAAGAGAAAAATATGGCGAGAAAAACAAATATTTTTTAGGAAAAATATAAAAATAATACATTATAATATATATTATTTATATATATATTATATGTATATTAATGCGTATATAATTATATATATATATATATATATATATATATATTTATTATAATATATAATTTTTATTGCACATTTGCTTTTTTAATTCTAAATTAAAAAAAAATATATGCATATAATTATATGTACATTTTTTTCCTTTATAATTTTTTTATTATAATTTACATAAATGATAAATTAAAAAATTCATACACAAAATAAGTTTATTGCATTGTATTTATAAAGGGAAGAAAAAAGGAAAAGGAAAAGAAAATAATAAATACACATATTTTCTCATATTTCATATTCTTTTTTTTAAGAAATATAATTAAGATGGCTATTTATTTTATTATAACATATACAAAAAAAAAAAAAAAAAAGAAAATAATAATATATAAAAAAAATAACAAAAAAAAAAATAATAATAAAATAAATTAGAACAAGAAAAAAAATAAAGAAAATTTATAAAAAATTATATAAGGTTTTATATAATTTTTATTTTTTTTCTATCTAATATATAAAAAAAAAAGAGAAGCCACATATATATATATATATATATATATATATATATATACATATGAAATTAATATATTTTTTTGTTAACTTTTTAAGGATTATATCATTTTAGTCTTTTCCTCTTATTCAATATATCAATAATATTTTGGGCGGTATTCATAATACCATTAAGTTGTAAACCACACTTAAAACATTTTTTATTTTTTTGAAACATATCAATAAAACATTTTTCACAATAATAATGCATACATTCAGTAACACTTGGATTCATTTCTATTTTCCATTTTTTTTTACATTTTATACATGCAAATGGAAGAGAAGTATCACTATCCACTGAATTTGTGTCTGAATTATTTTCATTATGTGAACAAGAAGATAAATTCGATTGATTTGAATCCTTTTCATTTTCATGAGAATATTGATCATTATTATTATTATGTTCTAAATCATTATCATTTAAATTATTATTATATAATCTTTCTTCTTTTTCTTTTAATTTCTTTAACATTTTTTCATTCCATTTTTCCATTTTTTCTTTTCTTAATGCTTCATCTCTTTTTCGTTTTTGTTCATATTCTTGTTCAATTTTCCATCCACTTTTATAATCACTTCTATCATGTAAATAAATACATGTATCACCAAATCCACAATATCCAGTTTCTTTATAATCTTTACATATACAAGGTTCATAATCAATACGTAGAGTTACTCTCACATTGGATCCACTACTACGTACAGGTCCATATAAACCTGTATATTTATTTTTTGCCAAACTATCTTTGTTAATCATTATAGCTTTTTCATGAGCATCTTTTCCTCTATATATATTATCTTTTAAGTTTCCTTTTAATATTTGTTCACCTATTTTTATATTCCTTTCCATTATAGATCTATGATCATTTTTTCTATCTTGATCTATCTCATATGATCCATAATTTTTGGAGCCACTAAAATCACCCTTATAAATTCTATCCTCTGTTAATGTATTTGATTGTGTAATATCTTCACTTTTGCAATGTATTAATTTATTTTGTTTTTTTCTTAAAAGTAAAGAATTCTCTTCATTCATTTTTTTTAATTTCTTCTTAAAAAAATATTTACATACTACATCATCATCACTGTTTTCATGATCTTCTTCTAATTCTCTTTTTTTTTTATTAAACATATCATTGGTATCCATTAAGGAAGAATAATTTGAATTATCATTCTCTTTCTTTGTATTTTCTTCATTTGTTCTTTTTTTTTCTTCTTCTTCTTCTACATTTTCTTTATCTTCTCCATCTTTTATGTCTTCTGGTTTTTTCCTGTTCTTTACATTCCCTATGCATCTTTTCTTAAACATTATTGTTTCTTATATATCATTAGATGTAAAAATATCGGCAAACAAAAATGAGTACAATATATATATAGAGGGAGAAACTTATTGTTGTAAAAAATATATAATTAATATGATCTTGTTCTTGTCAAATTTTTTTGATAGATAAAAGATTTAAACAAAAATATATCTAGTAATATAAGATTTTTATTTGTTCATTTTCTAGCTTATTTAATCATTGATTTATAATTTCATATTTTTCTTTTTTATCTTATTCAAGAATGTATTTTCATACTATTTATAAAAGTTATATAAATGTATTTTTTTTTTTTTTTATATATAATAAATAAAAATGAATTATAATAAAACATAAAATGAATACTAATTTAATAGGTATTCTTTTTAATTTAAAACAAATTAATATATATATATATATATATATATTAATACTTTCATATTTATTTTTCTTTTTTTTTTTTTTTTTTATATATATATTATTAATTATAAATCTTCATTAGATCTTATGTTATAATTTTTTTACCTTAAAAAAACATAATAGTTGTACAAAAAAAATTATATATATAAATTTGTAAGTACTGTTTATATATGTATTATTATAAAACATATATAATTATATATATATATATATATATATATATATTTCCTTTTAATGGTGTAATGTACTTTTTTAAGGCTCAAAAATGATTCATATATTATAATATAATGCATATCCTATATATATAAATATTTATATATATATCATAATTATTATATCTAAAAAAATACTTGTTATATAAAACACACTAATATTAAATTAATATCAAGTGTTTATAATTAATTTAAAAAAAAAAATAAAAATAATAATTCAATTGCTTAAAATTAAAAATATATTAAAAAAAAAAAAAAAAAATTTATAATTATAAATTATAAAAATAATAAGAATATAATCATATATATGTATAAATAAATAATTTCATATATATATTTATATTTTTGTTTATATTTATTTAATAAAACTCTTTTTTATAAGAACACATAATTGAAATAATTTTACGCCGTTCGACAAATTTTTATGTATAAACATATGTATTTTTTTATTAAATAATTTTATAGATATAAAAAGTAAATATTTATATGAAATTATGTGTTTTGTCATAGAAGGTATTATATAGATTTTTCTTTATTTTTTTGATTTTTTAACCATTATATACATACGTTATTTGAAGCAATACAATTTTAATAGAATATAATTAAATCAAAAAAAAAAAAAGAAAAAAAAGAATACATACTTGTTTTTTTTGTTTGTTTTTTTTTTTTTTTTTTTTTTTTTTTGTTTTTTTTAAAATGCAAAATGTTTATGTTGGGAACAAAATAAAACTTATAATATTGTACTTTTTTTGTGTGTTGTTTTTAAAAGATTATGAAGGAACAGAAGCTTTTAATTTAGCTCGTTCTACGGAGAAATTGAATTATATATTAAATTACAAAACACCGAACAGATATGATGTAAGTAATAATGTAAATAAATTATTTTTTGAAAAGCAAAAAAAGAAAATTGAGTTTAATAGGAAGCCTTTAAATAGTTTTAATGATGATGTTAAAACAATTAGAGAGGACATATCATCAGATAGTTCTCCTGTGGAAAAATATAATTTCAAAGCAGAGGTTAATAAAGTTATGGATATAATCGTTAACTCTTTATATACAGATAAAGATGTGTTCTTGAGAGAATTAATTTCGAATGCCTCTGATGCGTGTGATAAGAAAAGAATAATATTGGAAAATAATAAATTAATAAAAGATGCTGAAGTAGTTACAAATGAGGAAATAAAAAATAAAGCGGATGAGGAAAAAACAGATTCTATAAATGAATCACCAGATAAAAAAGAAAACGTGGAAGAAGAAAAAAATGATGTTAAAAAATTAATAATTAAAATAAAACCTGATAAAGAGAAAAAAACATTAACTATAACAGATAATGGTATAGGTATGGATAAAAATGAGTTAATTAATAATCTTGGTACTATAGCTCAATCTGGAACTGCTAAATTTTTAAAACAAATAGAAGAAGGAAAAGCAGATAGTAATTTAATAGGACAATTTGGTGTTGGTTTTTATTCTTCTTTTCTGGTATCTAATAGAGTTGAAGTGTATACAAAAAAAGAAGATCAAATTTATCGATGGTCTTCAGATTTGAAAGGTAGTTTTAGTGTAAATGAAATAAAGAAATATGATCAAGAATATGATGATATTAAAGGTAGTGGAACCAAAATTATTTTACACTTGAAAGAAGAATGTGATGAATATTTAGAAGATTATAAATTAAAAGAATTAATAAAAAAATATTCTGAGTTTATTAAATTCCCAATAGAAATATGGTCAGAAAAGATTGATTATGAAAGAGTTCCAGATGATTCTGTATCATTAAAAGATGGAGATAAAATGAAAATGAAAACAATTACAAAACGATATCATGAATGGGAAAAAATTAATGTACAATTACCAATATGGAAACAAGATGAAAAATCATTAACAGAAAATGATTATTATAGTTTTTATAAAAATACATTTAAGGCATATGATGACCCATTAGCTTATGTTCATTTTAATGTAGAAGGACAAATCTCATTTAATTCTATTTTATATATTCCAGGTTCTTTACCATGGGAATTAAGTAAAAATATGTTTGACGAAGAATCTAGAGGAATCAGATTATATGTAAAAAGAGTTTTTATAAATGACAAATTTTCTGAATCTATACCACGTTGGTTAACCTTTCTCAGAGGTATTGTAGATAGTGAGAATTTACCATTAAATGTAGGAAGAGAAATATTACAAAAATCAAAAATGCTATCTATTATAAATAAAAGAATTGTACTTAAAAGTATTAGTATGATGAAAGGATTAAAAGAAACAGGAGGTGATAAATGGACTAAATTTATTAACACATTTGGTAAATACCTCAAAATTGGTGTGGTAGAAGATAAAGAAAATCAAGAAGAAATTGCATCATTAGTCGAATTTTATTCAATTAATAGTGGTGATAAAAAAACAGATCTTGATTCTTATATAGAAAATATGAAAGAAGATCAAAAATGTATTTATTATATCTCAGGAGAAAATAAAAAAACCGCTCAAAATTCTCCTTCTTTAGAAAAATTGAAAGCATTAAATTATGATGTTCTATTCTCTTTAGAACCAATTGATGAATTTTGTTTATCCTCCCTAACCGTTAATAAATACAAAGGATATGAAGTCTTAGACGTGAATAAAGCCGACCTTAAGTTAAAAAAAGAAAATGATCAGAATAAATCAGACAGTCTAGATAAACAGAAAATGGAATATGAAATATTATGTAGATGGCTACATAACAAATTTTCGCATAAAGTACATGAAGTACGAATTTCAGATCGTTTGATTAATTCACCTGCTTTATTAGTTCAAGGTGAAATGGGTATGTCACCTTCCATGCAAAAATATATGAAACAACAAGCTACTGCTCAAGGTATATCAGAAAATGAAATGTTTGGAGGCCAATCTGCAAATCAACCAGTATTAGAAATTAACCCTAATCATTTTATTATAAAACAATTAAATCATTTAATACAAATTGATAAAATGAATTCACAAAATTCAGAAATTGCTGAGCAAATATTTGATGTTGCATCAATGCAGGGAGGATATACTATAGACGATACGGGTCTCTTTGCAAAGAGAGTTATAGGAATGATGGAAAAAAATGCTGAACAATATTTAATGAATGTACAAAGTAATGTAACAAACAATTCATTAAATAGTACGTCTAATTCGGAAATACCCCAAACTAATTCTCCAAATGAATCACAAAATGAAATGAAATCAATAAATGAAATTGATGATAATAGTAATATAGGCGAAAATAAAATTAATGAAAGCAGTTCTAATCAAAATAATATGAGCGAAAATAACATTGCTGAACAAAATAATATGAATAACATAACTGAGAGTGATATGAATAAAATAAATTTAGATGAAAATGATTTGAGCCAAAATAATACGCTTAAACAAGATTCCGGTTTATTTAATTTAGATCCAAGTATTTTAAATAGTAATATGCTCAGTGGTTCAGATAAAACATTATTATAATACAAAATGATTAAATGATGTTATATATATATATGTGGAGATATATAATAAATAAAATAATAATTCATTAATAATTATACTATTTTATAAGAATTAATTATTACTTTAAAATAATAAATAAAGACAAGCAATCTTTATTATTATATTATTTTTATATAATTTTTTTTTTAAATTAAAATATTTATATATTTGTCTAATTGTTTTAAGGATACACCCTTATATATTTATACCCTCATTTTTTTTTTTTTTCTTTTAATTTTTAAGTTTTACTATATATATATATATATGTTTATATATTATATATTTTTTTTTTTTTTTTTTTTTTTTTTTTTTTTTTTATTTGCAATATCAACTTATCTATTTTATTCATACATTTATATATAAATATATATTATATTTATTAATATAGAAAACAAACTTTCTACTTGTTTATATCTTTTAAATATATCAAAATAATGATTTTATTTTTATTAAAAAATTATCAATTTTGTTCTTTTTCTTTCATTTTTTTTTTTATTTTTATTTCTGAATATCTATAAATATTTTTTTATCATACATTATGAATCCCCGACCTTATTTTACCTTATTATGAAGATCTATATTATAATAAAATATAAGAATGTCAAGATAAAACATGAAAGAACTTATTGACAAAGTAAACTTTCAAAATTTGGAAGAGAATTATAACGCTAAGAAAATATATGTAACTAAGAAAATACCTTTTAATGCTATACTGTAATAAATAATGTTCATTATAAACATAATAGCAGGCATATTGTTTTATATATTTATTTTTTGATACTATAAAAAGGGGAATGGAATTATATTTTAATTTTTGTACTTAGGAATAAAAAAAAACAGGAACAAGATAAAAAAGAAGACAATAAATTATTTAAAGCTGTTAAAACCTATTACATTACTAAGTTAAAAAGAAAAACATTTTTTATAATATTAAATGAATACTATAAATCACAAAGTATATTGTATTTTTTTAAATTAAAAGATATAGATCGAAAGAGAAAATGGGTTTTCTATTCGCTTTTGTAAAATGAAATAAATAAATTTTTTTAAACTTCAATACATTCAAATATTAATATATATATATATATATATATATATATATATATATATATGTGTGTGTGTGTATTTTTTTTTTTTTTTCTTTCTTTTTTATTATAATCAATGGTGATAACAGAAAAAATAAATTGCAGGGCAAAATAAAAAGATGTGTTATGAACTCTTTAAATAGTTTTACTGATGCAACAACAAGATTTTATATAAAATTAAAATATTTTAATATTCTTAAAAAGAACTTTTTAAATACCAAAGGGATTTATTTAAAAGTAATATTTATAGTCATAATTTTTATATTTTAATAAAGTTATATATATATTTAGAATGTCTGCTAATCTATTTTCTTTCTTTTTTTGTAAGATAAAAAAGAAGAGAATAAACAGTGTTATTATTAACATATTTTACAAATGGCTTGATTTATCTCTAAAATGTTTACATATGAAATATAAAAAGGCAAAAGATTATTATATTTTAAGAAAAAAGAGAAGGATTTTTAATTTATGGAAGAGAATGATAAATGACAAAAAATTTTTTAAAAAAATTGATATAATTTTTTTCAAATTGGAAGAAATTGCCTACTCTTGGGAACAAAAATAATTAATTTATTAATATTTTGTATTATTAAAAAAGATCTTTAAAATATTGTTACAAAAAAAAAAAAAAACAAAAAAAAAATTTTTTATTGTCCTGTCAAATAATACATCCATACAATATCATCTTCGGATTTAATTAAAAGTTTTCCTATTAAAATAAAAAGAAACATATATATATATATATACATGTATGTGTTTTTTTATTTTTATTTTTATTTTTATTTTTTTTCTGCTTGTTTACCTGATGTTGCATTGGTTGTTTTGCATTTTATAGGTATTTGAACAGTTTCTCGCCCTTCGATTTTTAAATTTTCAGTTGAAACAGAGAAATAATCATCCGTCTAAAAACGAAAAAAGAAATGATATGAATTTGTTATTATTATTTTTATGTCTTAATATATATTAATATATTTTACCGTAATAAAAAATTCTTTTATATGAAGAAATGGATTTGTAAAACTTAAAAATGTAGTTTTTTGTGATGAACAAAATATTGGTCCTTTCGGTTTAGGTGATACACTTTTTCCCATAATTAAACCCTATTAAAATTAGAACATAAATATATATAAATATATATATATATATATATATATATTTATATGCTTATATAATAATTATCATATAACTTTCTCATCATACCTTATACACAATTCCTTCTTTAGATATCAATTTTATGATAGCCTTATTTATTTTAATATCTGAAGGATTATATTTAATAGTTAGATTAATTTTATCAGTTACATTATTTATTATTCCATTTTTTAAGAAATAATCCGTGTCAATAGGTTTAACACTTATTTTATCAATACATTGAAATATTTGTTTAGCATTTTTGTTGTTTTCGTCAAAATCTTCTATCATAACATCATAATTTATTTTCTCGTTACAAACATTCGTAAAAGAAACTTCATTCACTTGTATTGATCCTAGATCTGTATTAAAATAAAAGTTTTCTTCAAAATCATACATATTAATATTTAAAATAAATTTAAAACTATAAGATCCTAAAATTTTATTGGTAAAGGAAATTATAACATGTTTCTCTTCTTCTTCCTTGACTATACAAAAATATATATTTATATTATTATTTTTTCGTTTCTCTAATATTATTGGCTTTTGAACAAATATATAATTATAATCAAACAAAGGTTCCATTTCTACATTTTCATCAAGAGGATTATAAATAACTATATGTTCTTTAATTATGTCTTTCTTTGATCTGTGTATATTTTTTATGGATAAAATTTCACTTCTTGAAATTTCAAACTGTAGTAATATTTTATATACATCTTCGTATTTTTTATTGGAAAATATTAGCATGACATAAAACACTCCATCTTTTAATGATAAAACTTTAAATGCGATATTCTTTTCTTCTTTACTACACAAATCGATTTGATTGACAATCTGATAAGAACATTAAAAATGTAATAAGAAAAATATGTACAAGAATAATATAATATAATATATATATATATATATATTTATTTATTTATTTATATTTTTTTTATATTTGTCGCTTACGTAAAAATAAAAATAATTGATATTCGAAGGATTACCCTCCTTATCACATGTGTAGTAAGAGATAGCCAAATTTTGACTTTCATTTAACCAGTTTTTAATTTTTATAGAGGTATTATTCAAATGCTTTGAATTAAAATTATAAATAACATTTTTTTCATACACTATATTATTAGAATAACCTAATAATGTATAATTTTTAGCAACTTCATTTGGATAGTATATTATCAATTTAGATATATGATGAATATTAGAACAATATTTTACATATTTTTCACATAAATTGTTATGATAATTTTTACTATTTTTTTTATTTTTTTCAACAAAAAGTGGATTATAAACGATCTGAAAAGATCCATAATCATTTGGTTTTATTATGTCTTCACATTTTTCTATAGAGAAAAAGTTATGTTCATTATATAAAAATTTGTATTTTATTTTAAAATTTGATGATGTTTCATTATATATTTCAATAATTTTATATATTTCTTTTCTGATATCTGTAATAAATGTAATTATAGTTTCATTTTTTAAGACAAATAATTTGATATTTTTTTCTTCATTCGAAACATTATCTCTTTGTTCGATATTTTTATTATTTTTTGTAACTTGTTCTCCTTTTACAATTTGTTCTTTCTTCTTATTATTACTATTATTATTATCATCATCATTATTATTATATTTTTCATGATCATTATTTTCGTTATTTAATTTTGAAAAATTTTTATAACTACTTTTAGTATGTTTCAATGAATTCCTAGGAACAGCAACAAATAATTTAAGTGCTAATTTACTATTTATTTTATTAAATTTAGGATATAATTGTATATAAACATCATTTATATATATATCTTTTTTAATATAATAGGTATCTATATAAATATATATATTTATTAAATTAAATGAGAATATAATTCCTTTTTTTGGATATAAAAATAAATATTTTTCATATTTTTGAGGATAAATTATTTGAAATTGAGCATTCATGTCTCCTGTATTATGTAATTGTATTTTTTTTCCCCTTACACCATTTTTATTACTTAAATGTTTGAAATATTGTTCTCTTATATGATTAATTTCACAAATACTATTATTATCATTAATAATATTTTCTTCATCTAGTATGTCTATTTTATTGAATGTTAATAAATTTTCCTTTATTATAACTTTATAAGATATACTATTCATGTTAATATGTGTTAAATAATAAGCTATACATTTACCTTTATAATATATATTTAAATATAAAGGGATTTGTAATTTTATATATTTTTTTGGAGCAAATTTTATTTCATATGTTTTTTTTTCTTTCCTTTTTAAAATGTGACTTGTATTATTATCAAAATTAATAAATGATAGATAATATTTACATAAATCTTTATAATTTAATATATTGAAAGAAATATCTTCCATATTTTTATTATGAAGAACTAATTTGTTTATTACTTCTTTATCTACATTAATGTCTTTAAAATTTATTTCGTTTAAATTATTACATGAAAATGGTAACTTAAAATGGCTAGCTGAACCTTTCAAATAAATATAAACAATTTTTTTTGAATCATTATTTATTTTAAATGGAATTTTAAAACTATAATCTTTTTCTTCATTGGGAGTAAATGAAATAAGAAGAAATGTTTTACTTTTTCCTTTTATATGTATTTTTTTATCAAGGCTGTTAATTTTTAAACAACATTCATTTAATTCATATTCTATATAACAATCTTCGTCATTATTATTATGTATGAATAATTTTGTTTCTACAGTGTTAATATTATTATTAATATTGTTTATATCCAAATTGATGGGCTGTATATTATTTGTATCATTATATAATGTTCTATTAATATGTTTTGTGACAACATTTTCATCTTTGTTTGTATTATTATTTATATTATTCTTATTTTTTTCTTCATGTTGAATATTTTGTAAATTATTCATATAACCCGCCTTTTCATTTTTTTCTTTATTTTGTTTTTTGTTAGATTGATTGTTTTTTTCACGGACTTTATTATCTACATTATTATTATTATTATTATTATTGTTGTTGTTATTTACATGATTATCCTTGTTCATATTCTTATCATTTAAATTATCCTTATTCATATTTTCCTCTTCATCACATATATTTTCACTTTTATTTTTTTCATTTTTTTTTTTAGTTTTATTTTTCTTATCCTTTTTTTGCTTTTTCCTTATCTTTTCCTCTTTATCACATTTTTGTTCACTTTGTTTTCCTTTTCCCTTTTTATCATGCTTTTCCTCTATTTTCAAGTCCATTTCTTTTTTCTTTTGCATTTTTTTCTCGTTGAGCTCATTTATTTTATGTGTACATATTAATGAAGAGAGAGATGTATCAGATGAAGAAAAGCTGTCCCGATAATTTTCGTCCATACAAATTACGTTTGTATTTTCAATTTTATCTACATTTGGAAATAAAATAAGATTTCCAAAATCATAATTATAAAAAGAGAAATGTATTAATACATTTGATGACATAGCTGTAATCTTTAAGTTTATTAAATAATAATCATTTATATTAAGAGTTAGATGATTTTCATATATATTGTGTATTAAAGAGGTATATTCTATATTTATATAGAAGAATGAATTTTTTTTTATAATATTATTACTACATGTTATAGAAATTTCATCATCTTCTTTTTGTAAATAATATTTATAAAATAAATCAAAGCTACATAGATTTTCTAATACAAATTTGGCCATTTTTTTTTTACCTATTATAGTTTCTTTAAAATTTATAACTTCATATATATGAATCATATCATATTTATTTTTTTTCTTTTTAATAGATAAAGAATTATCTAAGTTAAGTGTGATGTGTTCTTTATCATAATTTTCTATATAACATTTTATATTAAGTTTATTAACATGCATTTTAAAATTTATTTTTAAGGGTTCTTCCTTTGAATCTATTTTACACAAAAGACTAAAATTATAAAATTGTTCCATGTGAGGTTTGAAAAATAATTTTATTTTTTTAATTCCACCTTTTCCTATAATATGTTGAATTTCTTTTTTAATTATCTTATTATTTGTCTTCCATATATTTTTTAAATAATAATTTAGAAGAAAGAATTTATTCATAATATTGTTATCGTATTCATATTCATCAGATGATATATTATCTATATATGATTCATTCGTTTCAGATGAATACGAATTATTAACATCATCATAATAAGAATTATTAGCATCATCATAATAATGATTATTATTTTTTCTTATATTATCACTTCTATAATTTACCATATCGTTCTTAAGAAAATATATATCTGTATTATCATTATATCCTTGTCTCGATATATTATTTTTATTATTTCTAATAATATTATTATGTGACGATTCACTATAAGACATATTTGATAAAGTACAAAATGATGAGTTTGAACTATTGTTTCTGGAATTACGTTTCTCATGTATATGAGCAAATGAATCTTTCTCTGCCCCTCTTTGTTTGACTTTAACCTTATTCCCATTATTTATTTCTAAAAATTTCATTTTATTATTATTATAATTCAATGTAATATTATCATTATATGAATTTTGAGATACAGTATCTCCTTCATCCTGTGAAGATAACCCTGAAAGAGATATTAAATTATTTGTCTTCATATTTTTATTTTTATTATCATAATCGTTGATACCTTCCTCATGTTTATTATTTAACTTATTTATATAATTATTTATATACTTATTTTTTCTATAACACGATTTTACAATCCCTTCAGATGGAATAATTTTGATCGTTTCTTTTTTGGCATTAAATGAATTATATGAGTTTTTATCAAATTCAAAATGGATGTCGATAAAATCGAAATTTATTAAATAAAATATAAAACAATAGCTTTTTCCAAGTATTAAATTATTTAAATGTATAAAAGATGTATTAAAAAATATGATTGGTTCTATTACCCTTAAATCAAATATAACATTTTCTTCTTTTTCATTGTTTATAAATAAATTATAATTTTGTTTATATGGTATTGAATTAAAGGTTTGGAAAAGAAATTTAGAAAAATATAAATTATTTTCATTAATATTACCTTTATTATTTACACATTCGATAGAATTATTTGTACTATTATTTTTTATAAACTTATTCTTATCATTATTTGTTATATTAGGGTATTTAATCATACTTGAATCATCAATTTCTTTGTATTTCTCAAAATAATATTCTATCTGTTTATTCGACATATTTATCATATATATTTTATAAAAAATTTTGTTTAATATACCTCTACTAATTACTAAAATATGATGTTTATTTTTATTTAAATTATCCATTTTGTTATTTTCTTTTTTATCCATCACTTGTTTTGAATATTTAAATTTTGACAATAAAAAGAAATCATTTATATTTTTTTTTTCTTTATCATAATTATCAAAGGTCATTTTTATGGGTATTTTAATATCTTCATAATATTTAATTTTTATATGTAGAATAGATTCTAATTTTTGTTTATATATATTATGAAAACAATAAATATTTATATCTTTATTACTTTTTGCATTAACTGTTATATATTTTTTAATTGTATTATGTTCCATTTCTGTCTTTTTTTTTGCTGGTTGTTCCTGATGTAGTGTGTCATTATAAATATTTTGTATATCACTTTTATTCATATTATTTAAATCAGATATATTCAAATCATATTTGGTTAAATAAAACTCATCAATGGATCCACTTTGTTCATTAGCACAATTATCTTCTACTATATTATTTCTAATTAAATTATCCACTAGACTTTTTTTATCATTGTCATTTCGATAAGAAGACGAAAATGTATTATTTTCTACATGTTGTGTATTATATTTAAATGCATTTGTAGCTTTACTTTTTATAATTGTTAGCATATTTTTTTCTTTAAATGGTTCAAATGAATAAGTAGATAATATATCATCCATGTAATTATTAGGAGTAATAGATAATTCTGCAAATAATTTTACATTTGATGTATTTTGTAAAGTAAACTTATATTTAGAATAATTAAATAAAGGTATATTTTTAAAATGAATTTTTTTTTGTTTATATGAAACTTTTATTTCTTCAGATCTTAAACTTATATATAAATCATCTTCATCACATATTAAATTGTTATCATTTAATTTAACATTTTTTTTATTTTTATATATTTCATGTTGAGAAAATTTACATAATATTGGACGGTCTATAAAATTAACTAACTCCTTTACCTCGATATTGAAATAGAAATAGAAAGAGCTACTTGATGGTATAGAACCATTAGTAGGTTTTATATCTATAACATTTTTAAGTTTTTTATCTAATTCTATATTAAAATATAATGTATGATTATTTTCATTTATATATAATAATTTATAAGTATGTTTAAAATTCAAAGGGACAATATCAAAATTTATATGATTTTTAAATATAGAAAATTTATTATTATATATATTTTTAATATGATATTTTAAATGTTTTAAATTCCAATAGTTTTTGCGTTCAATAATATTTCCTATGAATTTCAAATTATAAGATTCATAATTATTATTTAAAACTTTAATTTGTATATTACCTAAAATTTTCTTCTCATTTATATTATGTATATCATTATTATGTTGATCATTTTTGGATGTGACCCATTCATTTTTATTTTTATTTTTATTTTTATTTATATTTTTATTTATATTTATACTATTGGTTTTATTTTTTTCATTTATCTTTGTAATGTCTATATCATTTTTATATTCATTTTCCTTAATATTTAGATTATCAGAATTAGTTATATCTGTATTTTTTGCTGGAGTATTATATATTTCCTGTGAATACGCTTCATTTTGACTTTTATTATATTCTATATATTTTAATTTATTTTTGTTGAGTTTAATTTTAAAATATGTTACTTCATTTTCTCTTAACAAATTATTTATATTACCTATGAAACATAAATATCCAAAAGAATAAATATTATTTTTATGGTTACAATATCTTGGGTGATATATTATATCTTTAACATTTTCATAATTGAAATATGTAATGTTATTTTTTTTTTTTATTTTCATATTATCTATATTGAATAAACTAGTATCATTATTTGTAATATTATTATATAGTTCCTTTTTTTCTTCTACTCTTGGATAACCTATATTTATATCATTATTAAAACATTGATTGGTTATTGTTTTTTCATTTGGATATATATTTTGACATACATCAGATGTTAATATATGTTTTTTTTTCTTAATTTCTGTTTGTGATAATTTTTTATTTTGTTGTTTATATATTATATTTTCATCTTCTTTGTCACTGTTATATGAATTATTATATTGAATTGATTCATTTTCTTTTTTATCTAGTGTAATATTATTTTGTTCCTTTTGATTTATATATGAAATATTATGAATCAATTCATTCTTGATATTATCATGATTATTTTCTTTTTTATGAAAAATAGCTTTAACCATAACAGGATATTTGAACGAATTCATTAATTCTATTTTAAAAGATAGAACATTATTTATATGTATATTTCCAATGTCTATAACTTTGTCTTGTATATTATTAGTTAGTTTTAATAAGTATGATGGCATAATTAACTGAACAGATGGTAAAGAGAATTCAACATTTATATAAAATGAATAGCACAATATATGTTCTGGTTTTATCATATAAATATTGAAAAGAAATTTTTTACAAGCTATTTGACTTGAATGGAAACAAATATCTACAAATTTATGTTGATATGGATATATAATAATATTTTCAGAAACACACGTTTTTATATTATTTTTATTAATAAATTCTTCATTTATATTATTTGGAAGGTTTTCATTTTTTATATAATTACAGTTCCAATTGTATTTCTCTTCATTATAATTTTGAATTTTTAAATTATATTTTATAGTCGAATTTTGTGAAATATTTGTTTCGTTTTTTTTATTTTTTTCTACTTCTTTGTTTTTCTTACTCTTATTAGTTAAAGAAGAAAAATCAATGTCTTTCATTTCTATTTTTATATTAGCATTAACATCTGCAATATTAGAAATTTTTATTCTTTCATTTATATATTCATTAACGTAACCATATTTATAATATAATGTATTTTCCTCCACATTATAATAGCTACTCTTTGTTAGAAAATAATGAACAAAATGATGGTAATTATTCAAATTATTTAGTATAAACATTTCTTCAAATATATTTTTTATATCACATGATATTTTTGGTTTAACAGAACAGGCAAACAGTTTAATAATTTCATTGTATTTATCTGTATCATTGATAGTATCTTTCATCTGTTTTTTATATTCCTTATTATATGTAGCATTATTTATTATATTAGTGTTCATATTATTATTATTTCCAATGCTAGATATTAAATTTTCAACTTGTACTATGTATATATATTTATAATAATTTTCTTCTTCCGAATAAAATACGACCGTTATAACTTGTTCTTCCTTCGATTTTATCATCCCGCTCATCGGATTAATTTTAAAAGGATTTTTATTTGCTTCATTGTTATTTTTTATTATTTGATGTAAATTTTTATTATTTTCTTTATTATGATATACTAAATTTTCATTTTGATATTCTTTATTCTTTATTTTACTTTTTAACAATTTAATATCATATTTGAAATCGAAATATCCATCATTAATTATTTTAAAAATTTTGGTTTCTTCTTTTTTTATTTCAACTGAATCATAGTTAATTACGTGAGGAACAATCTTGAGATAATTATAATCAAAAGAAACACTTAGGATATATTTATAAGATTGAATATAATTATTTTCTATACTATCCCATATATGTATAAATAAATCTATATTTTGAAATTTTATTTTTTTATATGATTTAATTTTTAATTGTATTTCTTTTTCTTCGTTCATATTTATAATATTATATATATCATTAATAGTTATATATTGTAAGAATGTTTCATCGTTTATTTCTACAAAATAATGTATTCCCACTTTTCCTGTATTTTTGATTTTAAACAAGCAAATTTTAGATTCATTCACAGGCACATATTTCATTTGTATAACATTTTCAATAACATTATTTAATAGTAATTCGTTTGAAGGATACCATTTATCTTTTCTTCTATTTTTTAATATAGTTATATATTCTTTTACAAAATTATTTTCTTTCTTTTTTATGTCATCTTCAATGTGTGTATGATTATTATAATCGTATATTATTTTCTCATCTATGATCTCAAAATTTACTTGTATAAAAGATATACATATGTCTGCTTCTATATTTAGTATAGCATTACATAAATTATTAACACACACTTTATCATTTTTATTTACTTTCGCTTCTGAATAATATATTTTAATTTCCTTTTTTATCATCTTAACAGTATTTGTATTTAAACCAATTGTTATGATTTTTTTTCTTTCATTTTTATTTAATGTACCCCTTGTAGGATTTATATAAAACGACTTATCTTTTATACTATTAGAATCAATATACCATACAATATCGCAATAACTTTTATTTTTAATTTCGATATTTTTTTTCTGAACCGAATTTAATAAGACTTTATGAAAATTTATATATTCTGGTTCTATTTTTAAATAACATTTTATACCTTCTCCTTTTATAACAAAGGAAAACATATCATATATATAATTGTTAATTATTTTATTAGATAAAATGTTATTAATATTATTACAAAATAAATTGTCATTTGAAAGCACATTATTAGGACTTTTATCAATATTTTTATTTGATTCTTTTTTCCCCTTTATATTATATATTTGTTTATTATTTGCATATTCCATAGTTTCATTTGATTCATCTTTTATAGAATAATTATATAAAAATAGCCTTTCTTCGTATGACTCCACATTTTTTGGTAAAAATAAAAGAATTATTTTTTTACATTTTTTAGATAACAGAAAGAATTTACTAGGATATACATAAAAATCATTAAATGATAAAAAAAGTTCGGAATCATTCAATTGATTTAATACTACAATATCTTTATTACCATGATTTAATTTGGATTCAAATGAAAGTTCAACAAAACAATCAAAATGAGAATAATTAAAGAAATTTATTATTTGAATATGTTTATATAAATTTTTTAAAATATCTTTATTTCTTGTTATATCAATATTATTAACTTGATGTTTATTATCCTTTTCCATAGTCTCTATATTAGGTACAATATTTTTTGTCTTTAATTTAGATACTGTTTTTAGTTTAGATATATATATACCTTCAAAATGTCTTATGAACTTTATAACATTTTCTTCAAATTCTTCTTTTAATTCTGTTTGAATTATATCTTTAAATAAGTGTATATTTTTCCCAATTAAAACTCTATCAAAATGATATGATTTATTTGATAAAACGAAAGAATTATTTCTAGGAAATATAGAAACATTATTATTAAATACGAAATAAGGATTTGTATATATTCTAGGTTTATCAATAATAATATGGATATTTATAAAAAATATATTCCCTAAAATATCTATTAAACATATTTTTTTATTTATATTTATTATTTTACATGTATTAATTTTTAAATATATGTCTTCAAAGCTATTCTTTTCTAGCATTAAGTGTGTAATATTTTTATATCTTATATTATCCTTAAGATCATAAGAAGTATCAATTTGTTGAAACTCAATTATATTTTCCTGACTATTATAACATTTTTTATTAATAATAATATGATTATCATTATTATTATCATACTTATTATTATCATAATTATTATTATTATTATCATTATTATTGTGGTCATATATTTTACTATTGTTATTAATATTAGTATCATTATAAAATATATAATCATATTCACATTTTATATCATATTTCCGTTTTTCTAGAAATTCATGATTATATTCATCTATATGTTCTTTTTCATTTATATACATATTTTTTTCATCTATATTAGAATATTCTTTAATATTTTCCTTAGAATATTTGTTTATATCAGTATTCTTATTTTTATCATATGAATTATATAAATTCTTCTTATAACTCTCTTTTGATTTATCTGCCATTTTTTCTTTCTTATTTTCTATTTCTTGATCATTTTTAATATATTCATTTTCTTTATCTCCTCGATATTTATCAGTTCTTTTGTTATTTATTCTGTCATTTATTTTGTCATCAATATTATCCTTATTTTTGTCATTCTTTTTGCTTTTCTTTTCATTAAATGTTTTTATAGTTCCTTCTAGGTCTATTTCTTCCGTTTCTTCCTTTTTATCATATTTTCTTTTATCCTTTTTTTTTCTTTTTTTTTTTTTCTCATCAGCATTTTGGTTGCTATAATTTTTGTCCTCTTTTTGCTCCTTTTCTTTATATTCTTTTACAATATCATTATCATTTTTTTTGTTCTTGTCATTTTTTTTATGATTCTCCTTTTTTATATTATCATTTTCCATTTCCCCCTTATCTATTTCTCCTTCATTTTTATTTTCTGTATATTTTTCCTCATTTCTATTTTTTTTCTCCTTTTTTTTATTTTTATCTTTTTCCTTATTCCTTTCCTTTTCTTTCTCATTTTCTTTTTCTTCATTTTCTTGATTCCTTTTTTTGTCCTTTTCTTCTTTTTTTTTCTTCTTCTTCTTCTTCTTCTTTTTCTCCTTTTCTTTATCTTTATAAAATTTTTCCTTTTTACCTTCATTCATCTGGATGTCATTATTCATATCACCATTTTTATGTATCTCCGAAAGGTCGCTTCTTTTTTCTTCTTCTATTTGTTCATATCCAGTTTCTTCTTCCTTCTCACTATAAAAATAGAAATTGTCTTCATATTCGTCTAAATTATTTTTTCCATTCACAAAATGTTTCATATCAAATGAATCGAATTTCCTTTGTATTGGTATATCAAAAAGGTATGCAGACGTTTTAATGTCTTTATATTTTTCCTCTGAACACTTAAATATTTTATTTGCTATTTCTTTTTTTCCAAAATCTATATCATTGTTTATAAAGAAATAACAAAAGTTTATTTGAACAAAATTTTTTTGCATATATTTCATTAACTCATCATTTGTGTTAATTATAGTTAGTGTATATATATTTTTATTATCTACACATTCTTGTAATTCCTCTTTTTTTTTATTCACATTGACATTGGCATTCACATTTTTAAGTATCATATTATTTTTATCATTGATAATATTTAAATTCCTTTTTGGAACATTAGAAATATTTTCATTAGAAAATTTTTCATTAGAAATATGAACATTTTCTTCTTTCAAATTTGATATATGATCATTAGGCGGTTTTATTTCATTTAATTCGGTGAACATATTATTTGATACATTTATTATATCATTAATGTCATTATTCTTTTCACTATATAATATGTTGTTCATATTATTTATATCTCTATATATATCTTTGTTCTCAATTATTTCATCTTTTAGCTTATCAACATAATCTTCACTAAGTTGAAGATTTATTTGTTTTATTAAATAATCTTTATTATTACCCTTTTTTATTGTTTTTGTATCAAACATATTATGATGAAGATCATCAAATGATAATGTATCATTTTCATTTTCCTTGTTATTCATATTTGACATATGATATATATTCTTTGATTGCTCATCAAAAATGGAGATATTTACATTTTCTCTCTTTGTATATTCATTCCATAAATTTTGTAATGTCTCTTTGATTTCCTTATAAAATGATACATGATCAATATAACTGTTTGATTTTATTAAATCATTAATTTTATTAATTTTTTTATTATATTTAATAATTTGACTATCAATTTTATCCTTTCTCATTGAACATTCTAAGCATAATTCATTCATATATTTATTGTTCAATTGAATGTTCATATTTTTTTTTTTTATCACAATTTCGTAATATAATTGTTCTACAGGACTATATTTATGAATACTATCATTTTGTATATTCATATTATTTGTTGAAACATTTTCATCATTTTCGTCATTTTCTTCATAACTTTTTGAATCTGCAACATTTGTATTATTATTATTATTATCACACATATTTTTGCATTCTTCTGTATTTATTTCTTTGGATATATCTGAGATGTTTTTTTTTTCTTCTTTGCATTCATATACTTTATCATATTCTGTCTTTACATTAGATAATGTTTCCTTTTCCTTATCATCACACATATTTGTATCTTCCACATCTTTACTATCTTTATTTAGATTAATTGATTCTATGATTTTTTCAATCTTTTCTTTTTCATTTAATTTACTTTTTATTTTTTCTTGAAACTGTTTGACTAATTTTTCATAAAAGAGTTTAATTCTTTGTACCTCAAATGATTCATTCTTTTTTTTCATTTCTTTTTCATCTTTATATATTTCTTTTTCTAATCCTTTCGTCTTCATTTCAGATGTTTTCCTTATTACATGGTCTTTATTAAGATCAATATTAATATACTCATCATAATTTTCGATTGGATTCAAATGTATGATAAAAATATTTTGATCAATATGTATATTTAGAAATATGTTAAAAAACATTTCTGAATTTATATATTCGTTTTTTTTTAAAAAAAAAACAACACCATTTATATAGTTAGGAGATAATAACAATCTTTTGAGAATTATTTGTAGTAAATTCATCATATTATTTTTTTTTTTGATAATATTATCATTTTTATTCTTTTTCTTTTCCGATAGAATTGTTTCGTTTAAAAAGGTTTTGATATTATTCATGAATTCATTATCATTTAATAGAGCAAAATGGAAAAAATGTTTTAAATATTCAAATTTGTATTTTAAATTATATTTGTAAAAAAATGTTTTCTCATCTGATAAAAAAGAATGAGCTTCTTGATTCTTTTTACTCTTTTTTATTGTATCATTTTCATATTTGTTTTCTTTTTTATTAATATAAGATATATGTTTATTATCTATTTTTGATTTAACATTTTTTATATGAAATTTTTTTTTTATTTTGTTTTTATATATATTTATAAATTTTTTCTTCTTCTCCATAAAATTAGTATTCTTATTTATAGAGACACAAGATGTATCATTTATATTGTTTATATATTTTTTTTCATCGCTTGGATCTTTAATATTATATATGTCTTTTTCATTGCTTATTGTATGTGTCGCAACATTTTCAGATATATTATTTATAGTAACATTTGTATTTAATTCTAGGCCTTCCTTTTCTTTTCTTTTATCATTCATATTTAATATATCGCTAATATAATAACATTGGTGACTTCCAAATGTCGTTTTATTATCATTGTTTGTTTTATTATTATTATCCATATGTTCCTTTATATTTGACATACTTAAATTTTTTGAGAAATTCTTTTTATTATTCTTCACTTCAATTTCATGAATTAGGTAATCTATAAAATTGTTTTTTAATTTCAAAGGATAATTTTCTTTTTCATTCAATTCAACACACCAATGAAAAATTTTATCAACTGTTAAAATGTTATTATTATTAAAATTAATATTTTGATGAGAATATTGTTTGTTTTTAAAAGGTATACTTTTAAATTGTTCATTGTTATTATTAAAATTGTTATTATTTATATCACAACTATTCATATTATGATTAGTAATAGTGTCTATATTATTAAAGGTCCTCTGGACTTCATTTTGTTCTTTAAATTCGGGATGAATTTTATTTTCTGACAAATAGCTGGCAATTTTTTTATGATCAAGATATTTTGGACAAACAATTATATAATTGTCCTTAAATTTGTTTTTTTTCATTTTTATTATATTTAGATATTCATCAAAATAATTATATTTTGTTTGGTTCTTTTTAATAATGTCCTCTAAAATGTTAATTTTTTTTTTTAATACATTTCTATCTTTGACGTTATTATTTTTAATAATATATTTTTTTTTCTGTTCACACTGTTGAATTTTTGCTTCATTTATATTATCCTTCAGTATATTTTTAATATCATTTGATATGTTAAGATAATCATTTTGTCTTTTTACTTTTTTTTTATTTGTATTATTTGAAATATTCTTTTTTGTTTTACATTCGTTCTGATTTACATGTTTTATGTCCTCATTATATGTAACATTATTTTCTTTACATTTATCCTTATATAAAATCATATCTTCATTTGTTTGAGACACGTTCATATCACATATATCTTTATTATAAAATTGTTTATTGTCATAATAATACTGATTATCTATATATTCCATTTTGTTTATATATATATCCATTAAATAATATACTAAATTGGTATAGAAAAAATCGTTTTCATGATTCTTTTCTATATATATATGTTTATGCATATTTAATAGATCATATATAAAACTTTGAAAATATTTATAGTAAATATCCAATTTGTATATAAATAAATATTTAGAATAGTTATTAAGATTATTTATTTTAATCATTTGATAAGAATGTCCACTATTATATAATAAAGGCTTGATGATTATATCACATGGATCTATATTTATATTATGTTTTATACTATTTAAATATACAATTACATTTTTGATAAAATTGGAATTATATATAAATATTTCTATTTGGATTTTCGCATTTGTATAAATATTAGAAGGTTCGAAAAATAGATTCATATCTAAAAAAGAATTTTTTTTAATAATTCCTTTGTTTGGGTATATAAAAAATTGTTTTTTCTTTTTTAAATGATAATATTCTAACTTTTTATTATAAAAAGTAATATTTTTTATTTTAAATTTTATATTTACATTTTTTGTATTTATTAATCTATTAACTTTACAACAACAAGTTTTTAATTCTACCCCTTCAAAATGTAGTTGTCTATAATATAGAAATATATCAGGTATTATGAAATCATATTTTAAATTGATACTATAATAATTATTATCATTTAAATATATATATATTTTTTCCATATATATATATTCTATTCCATTGCTTTTTTGAATTATAATTCTAAAAATAATTGAATCATTACAATCAATTTCTTTATGCTCATTGACTAATTTGATGTCATTTGTTTCTGAATTTTTCACAATATAATTTAATGTAATCATTTTATTACTTACATTTTTTATGGTAATTGAATATTCTTTTTTTTCATTAATTATTATATTTCCTACATCTAGCAAAATATTTCTTAGTTCCATATTTTTTTCTAAAATTATTCTCTTTAGGTATTTTAAAATGAATTCATTTGTGGTATATGCATGGCAAAATAGTTTTTCAAAATGGACTACAAAGTGGGACAAACATGAATAATAAATAAATATATATATATATATATGTATATTTTTTTTTATTTTTATTTTTATTTTACCTAATTTTTTAAGCTTTGAGAATATTTCCAGAATATATTTATCATCCTTGTGATTCAAAATTAAAGATTTTAGCAAATCAAGAAATATAAGACAATTTATATTTTTTTTTAAAGTGTAATTTTTTAATATTGGTATCAAGTCATATTTACATTTTATATTATTCTTCGAATCCTTTTCACTAGTATGTATAATACTAGTTCTCATAAACATTTTTTCATTTTTTGCACTGTCTTTTTTATTCATAATATTTATATCTTCCATTATATCCTTATCATCATCGTCATCATCACTATTTTTATTATTTCTATTTGTACTGTTATATATATCTAATATTTCTTGTATATACTTTCTTAATGATAAAAAATGATCTGAATACATGTTTTTGAGTTTTTTAATAAGAACATTCTTTTCCTTTTCATAATAATCATTTTGCATATTATCATATAAATGAAAATTATTTTTTAATAAATTATTTATGTTTTTAAAATAATTCTTTTTATTTATAGAATCATATTTCATTTTAGAATAAAATGTTGTATCCATCTCCTGCATATTATCAACATCTTGTAATACACAAATTTGATCTTTTATAATTGATTGATGATTATCTAATTGGTTTATGTTTAAATATAAAATATTGCATGTATTGATTGATTTCAATTTTATTTTTATTTCTTCAAAATTACAAATTTTAATTAATATATTGTCTATTACATTTATAGGTATTCCTGGAATAAAATAAAAAATGATGTCTCTACTATTGTTTGGTTCAATAAAGAAATTATTGATATTTGTATATAATAAAGATGGAAATTTTATATTATAAATAATTTCAATAAATAATTTTATTTTGCCATTATTTTGTATTGTTATAATATCTTCTCCTATTGATTTATAATGTATATTATATTCAAGTATCTTTTTATTTATATAATATTTTATTTCCGAATAACCAGCAATTATTTTCAGTGGATACATAGGTCCATTTTTTATTTGACATAATATAGTAATATTATAATAATTTTCGTTAATACTATTATATGTTATTTTTATTATTTTTTTTTCATGTGGTAATAAATAACCTCTATTCGGGTTTATATCAAAAACTTCATTAAAATTTTTATATAAAATATTATCTTCAAAAAACCATTTAAAATATATTTTATAATTACATACATTTGTTATTTCAACAAATTCTTGAGCATATAAGTTTTGTAAAATATATTGAAAATCTATACAACTTTTGTTCATAATAATATTAGGGTATATTGTTTGTCCGACTATTTCATACTTTTGTCTTTTACTATTTTCAAAATAATTTATTATCAAATTTTCTTGATATGTAGTATTTAATTTATTATTCAGATAATTTATATCAAAATATATCGGTACTTTCTTTTTCTCCTTACCCTTCAATTCTATTATATCAGATGGTACGAAAAATGGATCTTTAATAGACAAAGCAAATTTTATATTTGCATTTTTTAAATTGCGAATTTCAACTTTTTGCATTAATTGTTTTTTGTCTTTTATAAGAATTATTTTTTTTTCTTGATAAGTTTTGCTATTTAAATTATATATATCATTATTTATATTATCATTAATATTATCATTTATTTTACCATTTATATCATCATTTATTTTATCATTTATATATTTTTTTTTTTTATTGTTATCTTTTTTATGTCTTTTTTCAATTGTGCCTATTTCATCTATATCATGGTAATCATTAAAATTATAAACAAAATTTTCTACTTCACCCAATTCAACCTCCGGATGAACAAATGTAGCTAGGATATTTATTTTTTTATAATTATTTAATACTTTTTTTTTGTTTCTTGCAATATCATCATATATGTAAAGTATATCTTCACACTTTTCTTCCTTTATATTAAAACAATTTAAAATACAGACAATATTATTCCCTCCTTTAATTGACAAATTTTGTGGTGTGACATTAAATATTTGTACTTGTTCACTTTTTCTCTTTCTATTTTTTTCTGATTCAAATACAAAATATATATTTCTTTCGTTTACACCTTTATTAAAAATGATTAGTTCGTGGAAATATTTTTTGCTTGTGTTAACTGTCTCAAAGTTTATGACTTCCTCATTGATAAAAATTGGTGATCCGATACCCTATAAAATATAAAAATTAGGGATATATATAAAAGGAATTCACTACATCAACATGAAATTATATAAATATAAATATATATATATATTAATATATTATTATTATTTTATTTTATTTTTTAATTCACCTGAGCCCTTATTGGTATACGCATATCATCCTTTCCATGAACAGTCACAATTAATATATCATTATATGTTATTGTTTCTAAACATTGTGCATATATACTTATAAAAACAGACTTATTTGGCTGTATGTAAAAACTATTATCAGAATAAGAAAACACCGAATTCTCATTAGACAAAGTAATAAATGTATTAATAGGACTTTCATTTTTTATTTCAATAAGCTTTTGTTTAACATCTAAACAATTACATTTTTCAAAGTCGATAATGTTTGGAATTATTTTTATATATGGACAAGTACAAAAAGCTTTTATATTAAAAAATAAGAAATCATCCAAACCTGAAATTTTAATTTTTATAACAATTAATATATTGCCTATACTATTACTTTTTAAAGATATACCAATAGATTTAAAATTATTTCTTTCTATTATCCCTTCATTCTCACAAACTTGGAAAGAACAAATATCTTTTATTTTTTCTTCTAATATGAATTCATATTTTATATCAGTTTCTTGTGATTCATTAATTATTTTTATTTTTTCTGTATATATTTGATCTATGATAATATTTTCAAGGTTTAAAAAAAGAGGTTCACACACAACTATAGGTTTACAACAAATAGCATGGAATGGTAGTATAATTTTATATGTTTTAATTTCATCTATAAAAAATTCTATATTATAAAAATACGTCTTTATATACTTAGGACAAAATTTTATAACAATTGATTCTTTTCCATATTTTAGTAATTCACCAAATGGTTTTACCATTTGAATTTCTTCATTTAATTCATTACAATATTTAAATGAATAATTTAAAGTTAAGTGTGAATTATTAATAATATGAAAGCTTTTTTCATATAAAAAACTATGTGATACTTGATTAAAATTTATTTCATCTATATCAAGTTTAATATCTGGAAGAATACAAGTACCTATAATTTTTACATTTTTTTTAACATTTGTATATTTTTGATGAATTATAAATGTCTTTTCAAAGGGACCATGTCTTGTTGGTATATATGCAATAATAAGTAAATACTTTGAATTTGCAGGTATAATAAATTTATTAGTTTCGATTTTATATTCATTATAGTAATCATCTGAATTTTCTATTGTCATAGATGCATCCATAGCATGATTATTACTAAGCTCAAAATGTAAGGTTTTACAAGTATTTATAAGAATTGTATCTAAATCATTTATACTGTTTGATATATATATTTCTGGTGTTATACTTTTCAAATATATAACAACCTTTTCTTCTTTTGAATATCCTTTTATAAATAAAAATAATTCAATTTTAAAAAATGAGGCAAACTGTGGATTTATTAATATAGAAATAGCTGTATCTGTGTCATTATATAACTTTTGATATTTAGGGTAAATATTTATAATTTTATTTTTTTTAATTTTTAAATCATTCTCCTTTCTCCTACTTGAGCAGTTAGAATTCGAATCAAAGGATTTATTTGAATTGTTTAAACTAGATGTATATATATCATTTTTTTCTTTTCCATCATTTATATATAACATATCTTCTGAAAACTTTTCCTCAAAAAAATCACTATGACTAGATTGATTATCACTCAAATCGTCATCATCATTACTTTCATTAACAGAATATTCGTCTGTTTCATAATCATACAAATCTTCATTTCCATATAATTCCTTTTTAACAATATTTTCATCACATAATTCTTGCTTATTAATAAATCTTTTTTGTATTACTTTATGGTTTATATTAAAGTTTGTATTTTTTATATCCCCAGAATTATTATCCTTTAAAATAATATATACATATATATACACATATATATATATATATATATATATATATATATATATATATAATAAATATTGTTTTAAATTTACTTATTTTTTTTGTTTAATCATTGATTTTTTCTACTCACGTATTTATATTCATAGACTTGATATTTTATGACCTTGTAGGACAATAAGAAGAATGATAAGTTTTTAAGGAAGATATTTATTTCTTTAGATTTGTTTATGTATATATCATGAGCCATAATTTCTTTATCTTTTATAAAAACATCGGCTATAATACCTTTACTTTTTATTTTTGTATAAGTTCTTAATCCCTAATAAATTATAACCATATTTATTATATATATATATAATATATGCATATATATTTATATATCATATATCTTATTGTGATAATTACATTTTCATAATTTATTATCATATAATCTTCATAACACTTGTTTTGAACTGGTACAAACATTATCTTAATCTAAAAAAAAAAAAAAAAAATAATTATATATATACATATACATTATAATTATTATTTCATTTTTAATCACAATAAGGTGTGTGATATAAAGATATCATATAAATATTCTTTTTAAAAATCATTTTTACATGTTCTATTTCCCCTATTTTGAGAGTATGAATAGACGATGAAGCACTCAAATAAAAGGGAGGATTTATTATAACTTCAAATTTATTTTCATATTGACCTATATTTTTAATTGATATATTTTTCTCACTCTTCATGTATATAGGTGTATCATCTATAATTACTTCGTCTTGTACATTCAAACTTATTTGATCATTCATACATCGAATTGGTAATAGAAAATATTTTCCCTATTAAGAAGATGACATTGTTTATAATATATATATACAAACAAGCATGACATATAAAATATATATATATATATATATATATATATGTTTGTATACCTCTGAGTGAACCTCAAGATCGTATTCATAGTTTCCTTGAGATTTGGGGTAAAATTCTATCTACAAATATAAAGAACATATTTTGAATTATAAAAAATATTTTTTTAGAATAATATGTTTAATATGTTGTGTTATTATATATATATATATTAAGTTCCTTATAAATATAAATTTTTCAATATATATATATTTCAATATAATGTGTTATATTATTTCTCCAACTTTAAAGTTAAATAACATCCCAGGTGCAATCTACAAAATTTTTATAAAATAAATGGTGTAATAGATTTTGGAGGTTATAAAAAGAAGTAATGACATTTTATGATTCAATTATATATATATATATATATATATATATGAAGAAAAAGAATATACCTTCTTTTTTATATCTGTTATATAAATAACTTTGAATGTATTATCTTCATGTATTTGAACATTGAGGCGTCTAGCAGCCGTGTCCACATTTCTACAGATACAAGAAGAAATACACACAAAGAGATAAAAAAATGTCTTATACACATAATAAATTAAAATATATTTCATATTTGAAATTACATTACTTTAAAGAAACAACACTTTCATATTTTTGAAAGGGAGTATAGGTAGTAAATATTACTATTTTTGGATTGCATTGAAAATAAGTGCATCTAATATCAGGACATAATTTATTTTGTTTTATAATATCATCATATTTTTTTGTAATAAATTCTTTTAGAACATTTTCTTTATTTCGAATAAATTCTGAAGGATTCAAAAAATAAAATGGTTCCCCATTTTGTCCAGTTTTTAAATTAGTTTCATTATTGTTATTATTATCTTCCATTTTAAAATATGTACATAAATAAATATATATATATATAATATGAATAAAAATAAAATAAAAAAAGAATAAGGAAAATGGAATTTATTTATTTAATTTTTTTATGAACTCATGTTATTAAACTTTAAATACAATTCATATTTTATAGAAAAAAAAAAAAAAAAAAAAAAAAAAAAAAAAAATTGGAAAAATGTGTAAATTATAATAAACACACACAAATTATAATTCTATATTACTATAATAACAATATATGTACAATATTCTAGAAAGAATACAGATGCGAAAATAAGAATAAGAAGGATGAATAATTAAAAGAAAAGAAAGAGAAAAAAAAAAAAAGAAATTAACATTGTATTTTTTGATATATTTATTCCTACGCAATGACATGAAATGAACTTTTTCTAATTTTATATAATTTTAGTAAATATTTAATTTTTATATGTTAGATATATATTTCTTCTACATAAATAAAATATCTCTGTTTTGTATATAATTGTAGTTTTATATTAACATATTTTGATTTTTTTTTTTTTTTTTCTATGTGAAAGGATTTCTAATATTTTTGCACACTAAATAATAAATTTCCTTTTTTTTTTTATCTCTATCTTTCTTTTGCTATATATATATATATTTATATATATCCCAATTACTGTGAAAAGAATTTCTAAAAAAGAATAATATAAAATAATATACTTAAGAAAATAACAAAATGAATGAAAAACCTTATATACCAATAATCGAAAAATTAAATAATGAAAAGAATCCAAATTTTTATATATGTGGAAATGGATATATAGCTCCATTAGACATCAAGAATTTAAAGAAAATTTCCAACACAGAGAAGAAAAACTTACAGCGAGTATTTAGTATGATGGATAAAGATAATACAGGGAAAATATCTGTTTGTAACCTTCATGATATTCTACATAGATATAATTACAAAATTTCAAAGGTTATTATTTTTATCTTCATATTAATAATATTTTACCTAAATAGTAACTATTATACTGAGAAATACATACATATATATATATATAATTATAGTTATTATGACCATATGTATATATTATAATTCTTCTTTCCCATTTTAACATGTTTGCATCATTTAATGTTATGTGTATTTATATATTCATTGTATTTTTTTTTATTTTATTTATTTTTTTTTTTTTTTTTAGAGTGAAGTAGAAAGAATGATATGGGAATTTGACGAAAATATGGATAATTGTTTAGATTATGATGAAATATATTTTTTATATTTACGATGTGTGAATGATAAGAAAAAGCAAGTACCTAGTGACCTCTACAATATTATTCAATTTTTTATGTTTGATTATGAAATGAATGGATATATAACAGTAGAAAAAACTTTGCAAATATTATATGTACGTTTTGGTAGGGAAAAAATGGACCAAGAAGTTCAGGAAATTTTTGGAGATAAATATGAAGACGAATCGGGAGTAGAAAAACAAATATTCTTAAAGGAATATTTAGAAAATGAAAAAAAGAGAATACGTAAATATAGGTACAATATGAAATATTAAACGAAAAGAAATTATAATAAATAATATGCATATATATATATAAAATATATATATAATATTTTTTCCATTCTTTAGAACTGAAAATCCTAAAAAGGGAGGAAAATAATGAATATTTTAAAATATTACTCAAGCATACTTTTGATAAATTATATATTATAAAAAAAAAAAAAAATAAATATATAAGAATGATTAATTCACATAAAATTTTGTATAATACAAGGAGCTTATTATTAACCTTTTTAAAAAGAAATATTTTGAACAAAAATTCTTATATATTGCCCATATATAATTAAAAAAGGAAAAAAAAAGCAAGTTAAATTCATAAATTTTTTTTAAATGTCTTCTATAATATTTTAAATATATATACATATAATAATATTTTCTTATGATTAGTTATTAATAATAGTATTATATATAGAACAGAAAAAAAATATAATAATAAAAAAGAATTACAATAACTTATTTTTTATAATACGACTTTATTTACATATATTATTAAATATGCTCTTAAAGACTTTTATTCTTTATAAAATTTGACTTTTATTTTATTATATTATTTTTATTTTTGAAATAACATAATATATATTTCACTATAACATATATCTATTTTTTTATGGTGTTATATAAAATTGTATATTACCTTAAATAGTTGTTTTTTAAATGAATTGATAAAAATAATAATATTTTCAAAATATGCATAATATTATATATATATTATATAAAATATATATAATTATATATACATGTATAGAGATTTTCCTCTTCTATATATTATTTTATTTATATTTTTTAATATTTCTCTTTCTTTTAATATATATATATATATAATATTATAAATATATATATTTTTTTTTGTAACTGTAATAAAATTATTAAAAGAATGGTAAAAATGAAAAAATATATATGTATAGTTATCTTGAATTAAAATGGTTTATAATATATTTATAATTGTATATAAATTCAATATTTCATAAATGAAATTTAATACATAATTAAAATAAAAATATATATATTTTTATAATCCTAATAAAAAGAAAATATTTTATTTTTTTGTATATTGTTTTTTTTTTTCTTTTTATTTGAATTTTTTTTTTTTTTTTTTTTTTTTTTTTTTTTCATCTCACAAATATAATATATAATGTAAATATTATAAATTTTGTTCATAATTGTGTACACGGTTATAAATATTTATTATTATACATATATTACTACTATATATTTTTATTTCTATTTTCTTTTTTTTTCTTTACTTTTTTTTCTCTTTTTGAAAAAAGGAAAAATTTTGAAAATCATTTTGAATCGCAAAAAATAAATATTTCTAATTTTTTTTTTTTTTTTTTTTTTTTTTTTTTTTTGTTGTCAGAAAACAAAAAAAACATAATAATATTTTTTTTTTTTTTTTTATGTTTTAAAATATATAATATCATTATAACATAGCATAATATAACATATTATACTTTTAAGAAGTTTATATGTAATATTTATTTTGTTTTTTTTATATGTTATATATTTATTAAGTTCAAAATGGAAATGGATGTAAAGAAAAAATATAAACATAGCAATATTCTATTTAGGCTATTTATAACTATTTATATTTATATAGTAATTTTTCTTACTTTATCGTTTTCCTTGATTTGCCAATTATCATGTTTAGTAATATTTTTCCCCTTGTTTTTATATAGTCAAAGGGCAAAATTATACATTTTAGGATTTTGTATCCAATTTGGAGCATACATGCGTAATTAATAAAATAAAAAATAAATACATACATACATACATACGTACATATATATATATGTTAAGACAATTGTAAAACCGTATATACAATTGCCTAAATAAATATAATTTTATTTACTATTTGATATATTCACATTAATGTTTATATATATATGTCAAATTTGCACGATTTCGTTTGTACATATGCCTTAATTTTTTTAAATTAATATATCTATAATATATATATATTATTTAATTTCATTTATTTACTAATTGTATTATTTTTATAATTATTATATTATTATTATTATACTATTATTTTTTTTTTTTTTTTTTTAGTCTGTTCATTTATAAATCCATTTTGGAAATTAGTAATTGTAAGGAAAAACAAAAAGAAATATGAACCAAAAAATACAGTTTTGTTTATTAATCATTTATCATCTGTTGACCCATGGGTAGTTAATGCAACTACATTTCCTTGGCCCATAAAATTTGTTTTCAAGAGTTCTTTGTTGAAAGTCCCTATAGGTGGACAAGCTTTATATTTTTCAGGAAGTATACCACTTTATTTTACAAAAGATAGAGGTGGATGGGGATTAAAAGAAGGTGAAGTACAAAGAATTATGAATATATGTAAAGGTTATCAAGAGATGGATGTTCCTCTAGCTATATTTCCTGAAGGTACAAGATCTGTTCAGGGACATTTGCAATTATTTAAATCAGGATTTTTTAGATTTGCTATAGATAATAATTGTGAAATATTACCCTGTGCATTACATGGTACCAATAAAGTATGGCCTCTTAAATCTTCCTTGTTTGATAAAGGAACCATTTATTTTTCATTCGGAGAACCTTTTAAACCTACACCTGGTATGACATATGAAGAATTAAGAGATAAAACTAGAATGATTATGCATGAATTGATAAAGGAGTTCCCAGATTATGACCCAGAGGTGAGATATCAAAAGGGATAGAAATAATTAAAAAAAAAAAAAAAAAAACATAAAAATATAAAAAGATATATACACATATATATATATATTATGTTAACCTTCTTTTTATATATTTTTAATATTTATTCCTTTTTACAATCATTTTTTTTATAGGTCGATACATTAGCAAAAGAATTTTCCCAAGCAAGAGGACATGGATTCTAATTTGTTTATAGGTCATAAAATATTTAATTCATTTGTTTTGTTTTGTTTTTTTTTTTTTTGTTACCAAATGATTATATATATATATTATATTTTGCTTAATCATATTAATGTCTTACATTAATATTTTTTATTCATATTTATTATTGTTTATATATTATAATTTTCTTAAATATATATAATATATATATATATATATATATAAACATTTTTATATTGTACCTTTTTTTTTTTATTTTTATTGCTAAAAATAAATGATACATAAACATGTTTCTTAAAAAAAAAAAAGGTTTAGCAATTTGTAAAAACATTTATCAAATTTGAGAGAATCATAAATATTAACAAAGTATGATTCCAGCATATATTTTATAAATATCTATATATTATAAACATATAAATATGATTTTTTAAATGTTTTTTTTTTTTTTTTTTTTTTTTTTTCTTATACTGAACAAAGTAAACACCATCATATTAAATAAATGAAATAAATAAATATATATATTATAAAATATATATAAATATATTATGTATGTATATGATTTTTTCTAAATGAATTATTTTACTATATATATATATATATTATATAATTAAAAGAAATAATAAAAAAAAATTGCTTATACTTTAAATGCTAAATTTATAATAATACTATGATGTTCTTCGTTTTGAAAATATTTAGAAATTAATAATAAATGAAAAAGAAAATATTGAAGCGTTATAAAATAAAAATAATATATATTAACATATATATATATATATATATATATATATGTATTTATATGTAGAATATAAATTTTATCAGTGTTATTTTTAATTTAATAATGAATACATTTATTCATTAAAAGATAGTATTAAGTATATTAATTTTTTTTTTTTTTTTTTTTTTTTGTATCATTTTTTTAAAAAATTATTAAAAAGCTCAAAAAAGTAAATAATTGTGGAACCTAATTATTATGATTTAAAAATCATATTAAATCAACAAACGGAAATTTTTTTTGTAGAGATAATCTAATATTATAATGTCGGTAGAAGAACCATATAACGAAATAAATATTATTAAAAAATATTATAATTTTAAAAACGTTGAACGTAAAAAATTAGACGATGATGAAGAAGATAAAATAATTAACCTTTTAGTGTTTTTCAAACATAAAATTGAAAAAGAAGTAAATGAAAAATATGAATATAATACTGATGAGGAAAATATAATAAAAAATATTCTTATAAATTATGTGAAAAGTTTAAAAATCCTTATCTTTTATATACCTTTTAATAATTCAATAAAAAATAAAATAACAGAAAAAGGTATATATAAATTATTATTTTTAGGAATGTATAACAACCAAGGGGATACATACCAAAATAAATTTAATGATAATATATTATTTTATAATAATTCAAATGATGAATTAAGAAATAATAAATGTCAGAATATAGAATGTGAACATACTATCTTTTCATCATACAAGGTAGAAATTGACAAATATGAATTGATATTCTTAATTAATTTAATAACACATAATGAAAATAATATAGAAATATTTAAATATTTATATCCATTTTATTTTTATTATATTATACTTTTTGAAAAACAGGAAAAAGATACTATATTTATGTTATTGAATAATTTTATAATAAATGAAGAAACATATATATACATAAGCCAAAAAGAGGATTTTTCTTTCCTTCTTTTTTTATCAGTTCTAGACTCATTAAAAAATATTAAAAATAAGGCAATCATTTGTAATTATTTTTATGTGTTTATTGAAAATTCTTTAAAGAACGAATGTAAATTATTTATACACATTTATGAAACACTAAGAAATTTATATGTAAACTTTTATACATACTGTTTAAAATTTGAAGATCATAATTTTCCATTTGAAAAAATAAAATTAAAAATTTTTACCAAGAAAGATAACAAATACTATTTATTAAAATATATATCACTTATGTGTAGACTACTTTTAGAAACATTATATAATATATTAGATTCCAAAAATTTAGATATAGAAAAAGTTGATGTATATAAAAATTTATATAAAATGATAATGAATGAGATAAAAGATAATATAAATTATATTAATACCGTAAATTATTTTGATAAATATGATGATTCACATATATTAAAGTATTATAAAAATGTTTTATTTATGGATGTATTCATATATCATAAAAAAAAAATTATAATAGAAAATTTTAAACTTGTTTTATTCATATCAAATATTTTTAGTGATCGATATGAACAGTTAGATGATTTCTCATGTAATGATAAAATTTCTTTTATAAATATTATATTTACTTATTTAAAAACCATATATGAAAAAAGAAATGATAGCATAGAACAAAAACAACAAATTATATATCACAACTTTGTATTAAACAGATATATTATTAGTGTTGTAGCGAATTTTTCTTTAGATAACACTGTATCAGGTTATATAAGGAGAAATAATGGTAAGTACAAAGAAAAATATATAAAAAGATAAAATGGAACATATCATATGGTATATTCTGCTTTATTGAATCCTATAATATATATATATATATATATATATATATATATGTTTTATTTTTTTAACAGGTCTAGAACTTTTAAGAAAATTTATGTATATAGACGACAAGGATCCTTGTCTATCTGAATATTCCATTCTAGTATGTTAAAAATAAAAAAAAAAATGTAAATGTAAATATAAATAAATATATATTTATATATACAATATATGTGTAATTTTTTTTTATTTTCATATATTTTTTTGCTCCCATATTTATTTTGACTTATGTTTTTCCTTTCTTATTTAGGCCATTAAACATATAAAGGAAAATGAAAACTTGGACGATTTATAAGGGATTATTTATATAAATATTTATAAAATTAAATAAATATATACTTACACATCTATATACATCTCCTTCATTCGACAATTATTCAATTTTCAATATTATAAACAGGATAGATGAACACGTATATAACTATATAAATAAAAATAGATCCACATATCCATATATTTATATTTATATTTATAACTTCTGTGTGAAGTTCTAATTTTTATTTTCCAATAAAAATGTTTTAAGCATTATTTCAAAAGGTTAATCTTTAAAAAATAAATTACATAAAAATAAAATACTTTTATAAAATAATGTATCAATAATTTTATAACGGAAAAAAAAAAAAAAAAGTACATGATATAAACATGATAATTTAAAATCATACATATATATAAATATATTATTTCATATGGAGTATATAACAAATATACTTTAAAAATAAAACAAATGTAAAACTAATATGTACATACCGCTAAATAAATGTGGTTTATAATAAAGACATAAAAAAATAAAAAAAACAAATATATATATATTTACAATTTAAATAATATTTAGGTATTGAATTACAAAAACATGTGGAGAATAATAAATATGCACAAATTATTAATATATAAATAAGTATTTAATATAATTATTTAATTATACAAAATAAGAAAATTTAAATATATATTTTAAACATGTACATCAATGAAAACAATATTTATTATTTAAAAAAAGAAAATATATATATATATATATATATAGGCACATATATATTATATGTCTAGGCATCGATGGGTGAAGATGAAAAAAAATATTTTTTTCATTCTACATAATGAACTTCAAAAAATCCCATATATATAATATATATACAAAGGAATTAAAAAATATTACAATAAAAGTACATTTTCTTTTTTTTTTTTTTTTTTTTTTTTTTTTTTTTTTTTCTTTTTATTAGAAAAATTTAATTAAGTAGTTTATTAACTCTTGTTGGTTCATAAAATTACAATCCTGGTCATCATAATTAACAATTTTGTAAACTACATTATCAAAGTTGATTGGTTGGAATAGGTCAAACGAATTATCTGTATTATTCGATTTTATGGTAATAAAAAATTGAATTTTGTGAGGTTTAAAATTTTTGATTTTTTTTTTAATATTAGCATTATTAATTGACAAGTGTGTATAAGAAGATATATTTTTGGTTAATAACTTTTTTGATAAATCATATGCTATTAATAGATTTGAAATTTCATATACTTGTATTAAAACTTTTGTAGACGAATAATTTAAATAATCATCATTTAATAATGGTTGTTGGATTATATGACTTGTACATGCAAAATCATTTTGTTGACAAGATGTAACAAAGTTTTTGAAAAGTTGTGATTTATCTGTAGAAGGATTATATTGTAAATGAATAGATATTTTTTCATTAGATTCGATTACTTTTGAATAAATTTTATCTAAATAAATTTCTACACCATATGCTTTAATATTAATTATATTATTATTATTATTATTATTATTATATATACCTTTAACATAATTATAATCATTTTTATAATTATCTTCATTTTTGTATTTTATTTCATTTGCCATATTTCTTATAATTTCATCAAACCTACCTCCATATGCTATTATTTCCTTATTTTTACTTTCACATATAACATAAAAAATTACTTCATTACAAAATATGCTTTCTTCATAATTTAAAAATAAATCAAAACATGTATTGTTTATTATTGTATTGGTACATATAAAATTATTAATCTTTTTTATTCTGTCTAAAATAGAATATACATGCATTTTCTTTTTTTCATTATCATTTTGATTATCTTTTTCTTTTATACTTACATTTTTTTGAATATCATTTTTTATTATTTTTGATGTACTTGTTGAAATATTATTACTTCTACTTCTTACGTATGGTACTTCCTTATGAGTTATAGAAGTACTTTTTTTATATTGAAGAGAAAATTTTTTATTTAACAAATCATCAACGAAATTATATATATTGTTTAAATAATCATCTACCTTATTGCTTTCACATTTTATATAAAATAAATTCAATATATGATCAGATATTTTATTCATATCCTTTATTTTATATTTTTGTAATAAAGACATTACAAAAGATTTGTTGACTAATAATGTAGAATTTTTTTTTAAATCAATACTTAAATGGTATGATATATCACTTGGTATATCTAAGCATTCTTTTAATATTACTTCTAACAAATCAATATATGACCATACAAATAACAATTTATTATTAAAATAATTTATATGATTATATAATGTATATATAGATACCATAATATCTGCATTTGCAAATATGGATAGATAATTTAATTCTTCATTACCAAAAACATTTTTTGAACTTGATAAAATGCAATAGAACATTTTCTCATTTTCATCTGGATAAATATTATAAAAATAAAAAGGATTATTATTAATCATATGATTGTTCATATTATTACTCATATAATTACCCACATTATTATACATACTATTAGACATATTATTATTATTATTATTAATATTATTTGATGTAGTAATAGTATTATTAGTAGTAATATTTGTTGTTGTATTAATATTATTATTAATGGTATCCTTTTTTAAGTGTTTATTACTTTTTAATATTTGATTTTTATATGTATATCCATAAGTATAAAATTTATAAAATAAATTATCCTCATTATATTTATTATAAGAATCGATACTGTCATATATATATTCTGCAAATGATAAGAAAAAGGAATTTCTCAAAGTTATGGAATTTCCATATATATCTAACATATATATTAAATTATCCATATTTTTATTTTTATTAGTATTGATATATATATTAGTAATTTTATTTTCTTTTTTTTTATTTATATTGTAATAAATAATATAATCTTCTATATATATATTTTCCAAATGAATATAATATTTATGTAACAAGATAATAGGTGTAAGTATAAATATAGCACCTCTTTTTTTTAAAGATATTAAAATTTTCTTTTTTATAATTTTTTGTTTTTTCCTCATTTCTAAATCATCTGTAAATATTTTAGCATTTTGAAAAGTTGAAAAGTCTTCTTTTTTTAAAATTTTATCTGAATTTAAATATTCGAATTTATCAAATAGTGTACTTATTATAGTATGAACTTCTTCACAATTTCTTTTATTATCTATTAGGTTATAAATATCTGTAAAATCTTTTTCAAAGGTAAAAAGTACACTTTCGTGTAATAAATTATAAGCACAACATCTTTCTTGTGGGTTAATAGCTAACAAACTTGATAAAAAGTGAAATTTTTTATTATCAGCTTTCATATATTCTGGATATATACCTTTTAATAAATTTGATAAAGTAATAGATCTTTCCATTGATGTAGAAAATGGTTCATGAAACATTTCAAAAAAAACAACACCTAAAGAAAATATATCTGCTTTTTCATTAAATGGTTCTCCATTTAATTGTTCAGGTGAAATATAATGTATTGTTCCAGCTGATGGATTAATTTGTGTATCACCAATTCTTGTGGTCAAACCAAAATCTCCTATTTTCGCAATTAAAATATTATCAGTTATTTGTAAAAATATATTTGAAGGTTTAATATCTCTATGCATAATTTTCATATCATGAATATATGATATACCTTTTAATATTTGTTTTATTAATTCCCATATTAATTTTTCATTTCTATATATAAACCCACAATCAATAGCTTCTCTTAGTGTTTTACCTGGACAATATTCCATCAATATATATAAATATTTGTCATTTACACTTGGATCTTTACTCTTTTTATATTGATTCCAAAAATATTTGATTTCTTCTATATAAGAATCTTTTGTTTTTTCATTTTTTATTTCATCATTTTTTATTTTTTCATTTTTTATTTCATCATTTTTTATTTCTTCACTTTTTATTTTTTCACTTTTTATTTTTTCACTTTTTACTTTTATTTTAATATTTTTGAAATCATTTTGTAATTCTTTATGTAAGAAAAAATCTACATTTTCTTCAACCCAAGCATCATAATATCTTACAATATTTTCATGTTGCAACTTTGCAATCATTATGGCTTCTTCCATAATATAACTATTATTATCCTTTTCATTTATATGTTTATTATTTGTTTGTGTCGTATTTTTACTATTGCTTAATCTTATAATTTTTAATGCATATGTTATATTAAATCTTTTATTTTTTACTTTCATTACATATCCAAAACCACCACAACCTAATATTTTCTCTTCATAAAAATCTCGATAATATCTTGAATTCATTTCGATAATTTCTTTACATATTTCATTACCTTTATTTGATAACTGCACAGTTAAAGGAATATTATCATTTACATTTTTATAGAACCGTTTTTTTTTTTTATCATCTTGTATATATTTTTCATCTTCTAATACTCTATTTTCTTTGACATATTTTTTTTTTCTAACCATCTTATTTATATTATCATTAATATGATTATTTATATTTTCTTCCATTTGAATAAAATTTGATATATCATCTTGTCGTTTGTCTATATTTATGAAATGATTTTTATTATCAATTTGTTCGCTTGTTTTTTCATCTAAAGAATATAATGACATGTCATCCTCAAAAATATTATTCTCATTATTGTTAATATGTTTATTTAATACTTCTATGTTATTTATATAGTCTTCATTCCTTTGTTCATTTATTATATTATTCAGTATATCTTTTTTATCTTTTACAATAATATTATTTTCCATGTTATCCTTTTCTCTTTTGTTATCTTCATTTTGATGTAAGTACTTTTCGCATACATCTCCTTTGATGTTTTGATATATATTATTTTCCTTTACATTAAGTAATTTATTAATTTTTATAAGTGAAGAATGTGCACTATTAAATTCATCATCACTATCATTTAAATCATTTTTATTATCAAAAAAAGTCTGTTTCTTGATCTTTTGTTGTTGAACTTGATTCAACATTATATTTGTTAAATTATTCGTGACAAGAACATTTTTATCATATAAATTTTTTTTTTTTTTTTTTTGTTGTTGATCATTCAGTATATTGTTTAATTGTATGTTTTTATTATCATTTAATGAACATGGGCATTTAAAAAAGTTTTTATCATTTATTGTGTTATACAAATATAAAATACTATCTTTAAAATTCATTTTTTTTTGTTCAGTAATATAATTTATTTTATTCATCATTTTAAAATAATAACATTTATGTATATTAGACTTTTCAATACTATATTTACATACCTTCTGACAAAAATCTATGGTAACATTAATATCTACATATTTAAGTTCATAATGGTTACATTTATTCTTTCCATCTTCAAATTTTATGTGTACATTAAGTATGGCTATATCATTTTTTGAAAAACTGCTATCCTCTAAAAATAATATGCTATTCGATTCTTCTTCATCCATAACTTTTCGAAGTAACCTAAAGGAATAAAAAAATACAATAACACATAAATAAATATATGTGTATATTAATACATATATATATATATGTATATATTTATATATATATTTTCATTGCATATTTCTATTACCCTTCTTGAATAATATCGATCTCAATATTTTTATTTATGGTAATGATATATATATCATTCAATATATTTTCAGCACTTAGTGCTGTCTTGTCTTCACTTGTCATTTTGTAATTCTCTTCATATAATTTATATATATATATATATATAGATATATTTTTTTTTAATCTTATTAATTAATATGTATATAATATAAAAGAATATACATATAATAAATATATATTTTTATATATACAAGAATACTTTTAACTATATAGAAATGAAATCCTTGGGGGACTTTTTTTCATTCATTTCAAATTCTTATATTTTATTATAAGATCCATCTTTTTTTATAAAATAACTTAATATTTAAAAAATGTTTCATGATCTCTTCCTCCTATATTACATTTTTTTTTTAAATTATTATTTAATTAAAATATATGCGTTATATATATTATATTATAATTTTTTCATTTTTTAATATTAAATATTGTTACAATAATATATATAAATATGTATATATTTTAATTATTAAATAAATAAATATTTAATTTTTATTTATTTTTTAGATACATCATATAATTAGCGAAAAAACAGAAAAAAAAAAAAAAGAAGAAAAAAGAAGAAAAAAAAAGAAAAAAAAACGGGTTGTGCTCAAAACCAAAAAAAAAAAAAAAATAACATAAAATAAAATATTAATACAATAAGAAAAAACAAAAAAATAATAAAAAAATAGACTATAAAATGTCAATAAAAATAAAATTATAAAAAAGCATAAAAATGAAATAATTTTTTCTATTATATATTTATTTTTTATAATACATAAAAAAACAATTCCTATAAATATATATTATTACAAAAAAAAAAAACAATAAATTTTTACATTCTATTTATATATAACTTTATTATAATACAAAATAAATGTGTTCATATTATTATTATTTTATTTTATTATTTTTTTTTTCTATGCATTATTTTATAATATATTTATATTTTTATAGGTCCAATATTTTTATATAAAAACAATTCATAAAATATACATTTGTTGTTTTTTTTTTTTTTTTTTGTTTTATCAACTATGATATAAAATTTAAAGTTATAATATATATTTTTTTAAATACCCAAAAAAAAAAAATATATATATATATAATATAATAATACATATATAAAATATTCCTTTAGTTTATCTTATTTTTTATATAATATAAAAAAGATAATTACAAATGGCTTTTTTTTTTCTTTTTTTTTGCATATATATTTATTTATACATTTTAAAATAAATGAAAAAAGAAATACATATAAATAATAACAAAATAATATTTATAATATATTATCCTTTTTTAAATACATATATATATATAATATATATGTATATGTCATGAGTATACAATATATTAGATAATAATTAAATATACATTTTATAATATAATAAAATTTATTTATTTTTATAATCTTCTATTCTTCATAATTATATTATGTTCGAATTTGTTTGATCCTTTATAATATTAAATTCCAATAACGCATGTTATATATTATTTACTTCTATATATAAAATAATATTCATAATATTATACAAAAATGGAAATATAAAATTTTATAGATAAATAAGAATATGATAATATATTTATATACATTTATATATATACATATATTTATTCAAACATTTGTACAAAATATAATAAATGTATATTTAAATTTATGTTATATGTATATATTATAACAAAAATAACAAGATAAATATAAATATATATATAAATAAATAAATATATATATATATATATATTGGGACATGGTATATTCGATATATTTTAAGTACATATATATTTATTTTTTAATTTTTTCTTTAAATTAAAAACAAGGTCTTTTTTTCCACATTTAAGAAAAAAAAATTTGCAATTTACGAAAATATGTAGATTAAGACGTATTTATAATATTTCGGTATATATAATATATATATATATATATATATATATATATATATTTATATACATTTGGTAAAAAGGTATTTATTTTTAAAAGATGAAAAATATTTATAATTTTAAACTATATATCTTTACTTTTTAAATTAACTCATTATCTAAAACTTATTGACAAAATATGAAATAGACATTAAGAAAATATAAAAATATATATTTCTTTTTCTCCTTTCCTATTTTTATACTGTCATTTTTTTTTTAAATAAATCACATATATGCACATATTCATATTATTTAAAAATGTGTAATTTTTTTTTTTTTTTTTTTTCTCATATTTCAAATGAAAATCTATTAAAAGAAAGGAAATGTTTCAATATATATATATATTAACTATATAATAATAATATAAATTTAACGATATATTTTAATATATATCTTTTCATAATTGAAATTATTTTATATATCCAATAAATATAATAAAGTCTATTATTTATAAAATACCTTTCCTCTATATTATTTTCTTAAAAAAAAAAATGATAGAAGAAGAAAATAATACAGTACACATGGGCTTAAATACAAAAGTATGATAAAATATGAAAATTAGAGAATAACATTTTGCTTTTTTTAATATTTTATATATATTCATAATATATATATATATATATATATATATATATATATATATATATATATATATTTATATATTTATATATTTATATATTTATATTTTTATGTATGTTTCTTTTTTTTATGTGTGTTTTAAAAAAATTATAAAAAAAAAAAAAAAAAAAAAAAGCTAGAAGAACTAGAAAGATTAGTTAAAAATTTACCTAATCAATTTAACGAAAAATCATCAAAATGTAATAACAATTTGACTTCAAATATTTCTCAAGAATTTTATGATGAAAAGAAAAGAGCTGTTACTGATATTTTAAATAAGGAAAAAAAGAAAGCCTATGATGATATTGAAAATATAAAGAATTATGTTCTTAAAAATATAAATATAATAAATGAAAAAAATGAAGGCATAAGAAAACAAACCGATATCTTAAATAATGAGAGAAAACAAAATTTAACTTGTATTATTAACTTGGAAAATAAAATTGAAATTATTAAAAGAATGATAATGTAAATAAATTCTTTTTTTTTTTTTTTTTTTTTTAGAAACAAAATTTAGAGAAACTATTATATTTTTTATGTGTAACTTTAATATATATATGTTTCATTTTATCATATAAAAAAAATTTTAAATTCATACCATATTCAATATATATATATATATATATATATATATATTAATCTGATATATATTTATATTCCATTTTAGATAAATATACACATATATATATTTTTTTTATGATATTTTTGTATAATATCACAATATGTTTGTAACAAAGAATGTAAGTGTATTTTAGAAGAAAAAAAAAAAAAAAATTTTAAATAAAATGAATGATATTATGTGTGAAGATAATAAAATACAATGTAAGAATATAGTTTCAATTTATACTATTCGTATGTATTTAAATGGTTTTATAATTGGTTATATTTTTCGACATGATATTTATAATAAATATTATAAGCATAAGAAAAGTAATATCTTCTTTCATTATATAAAGCAAAATATTTTAAATGTCCATAATAATTTATACCTAAAAAATTTATTGTATATACCTAAGGGTCATACTTTTCAAACATATATAAATAAAAAATTAAATTGTAATAAAAACCGTCATTTAGTTGGTGGTACTACAAATGCTTCTAGGTTATACAACTGGAAGAAAAATTTGCAAGTATCAAATTTTGTGGGTTTCAGATTATCCTTTTGGACATGTATCCTAATAAAAAAAATCAAGAAAATTTTATGATGTATTACATATATATATATAAAGTAATTATATGAATATTATAAGACATATAATTTTTGTTTTTCTCTTCAGGTTTTTGTACATATAGCTGTTGGCAATTGAATAACATATTGGAGAACAATATATTATCCCCTATTATATCAGGTTTTGTGGCATCAACATTTAGGTAAAAGCCTAGTAATATTAACAACACATACAAACACATATGTATATATATATATATATATATATATATATATATTATTTTTTTATATCTTTTTCTTTTTAGTAAGGGTGTATTTAGGGAATCCAAAAGAAGTCTTATACCTTGTTGGATGGGTTGTACGTTGAGGTAAATTTTTGGAAAATAATAATATAGTATATCATACAATATGTATATGTTTATTTTATTATATTATTATTTTATATATATATATTTCATAATATTAATTATATATTATAATCCCCATTTTGTAATGAAGCATTTTAATTTATATGTTTTTAATATATTACATTTCTTATACAGCTATATTATTTTCACATAATATAAAAAAGGGAAGTAAATGAATGTCCACCCCAATTAAAAAATATCATATAAGAAGGATATACGATAAACTACTCAATCCTATATATTAACATAATCACATAATAATTCGTATAAATAAGAAAATAAATATATAACTTATTAACAATATGTTATATATATATATATATATATATATGTATTATTTTTAATTCTTTTTTTTCTTTTTTTTTTGTTTTCATTTTGTCTCTTTTAAACTTATTAATTTGTTAAAAGAAATTTTGTTTTCCTTATATTTAAAAAATTGAATCATCATTTTATATATGTAAGTTATTCTTATAATTATTTAAATTATAAATGAAATGGCTTCATTACACTTGCACCATTCATTTAAAATTATATATTATAATAAATATTTTTTGTTATAATTAAAAAAAAAAAAAAAAGAAAAAACATAGATATGTTTTTTTTTTTTTTTGTATCAATATTTAAAAGTACATCATTAATTATATTTATTGGTTAAATTGAAAAGTTTTTATTTCCTGCTTTGACATTTTTTTATTAAAAAGTAGAAGGTAAGATATATAATACAAAGTAAGCATGTGTTTCTTTATTATATTACATGAATGTCAACAGGTATGTATATATAAATACATATATATATAATATTTTTATTTATGTATACTCATATAATATAACGTTTAATAAACGTTTAAAAAATTTATTATCATTTACTAATAAAAAAAAAATAATTAAATAAATAATATAATAATAAATAAATATATATAATTTTAGGTATTATAATATATCATCTAAAAAAGAGGGATATTAATAAATATATATTTAAATATGCGTAGATATACATTTGATTCGTTTATATATTTACATCTGTTTTTTTTTTTTTTATTTTTTTATTTTTTTATTTTCACATAGTTTTTATATATGTATATATATTACCCTTATATTTAAAAATATAGTACCATTCATTTTGGAATTAATTTATTATTATTAAAATTTATTTATGGTTGTTGAAGTTTTTAATAGACATACTTCTTTTCATATAATGAAGCACCTGCATTTTCACCACCTGCACCTCCTTTGTATTTACCATAAGTTGCTAATGAGTTGGCTTCAGCTCTTTGTAATAAAACTTCTCTTGCCTTTGCAACATTTTCTTTCTTTCCTTGCCATGTGTTCAATACTGAAGCTTGTAAGGCTCTACCGTATGAGAAGGTTAAAGCCCATGGGTGTGGACCCAAAGCGTTGATTGAATTTAAATTAACAGAAGCTTCTTCTTCAGATTGTCCTCCAGATAAAAATACAACACCTGGTAAAGCTGGTGGTACAGTTCTCCTTAAGGTTCTTACAGTTAAGAAACCAACATCTTGAGTAGTGGTTTTAGCAGTACATTCATAACCAGCAGTGACCATGTTTGGTTTTAACAATGCACCTTCTAATAATACACCTTGTTCTTGTAAAGCTTTAAATACACATGATAAAACTTTTTGTGTTACAACTGCACAAACTTCAATTGTGTGTGGTCCATCAGCTAAAATTTCAGGTTCAACAATTGGAACTAATCTATTTTGCTGACAGATAGATGCATATCTAGCTAATCCCCATGCAGTTTCTTGAATTGATAAGTCAGTTGGTTTTCCTTTGGCTGTATCAATAACTAAAACTGTTCTCCATTTAGCAAATCTTGCACCAGCTTTATAATATTCTTTGCATCTTTCTGCTAATCCATCTAAACCTTGAGTTGATTTTTCTTCATCGGTACATGGAATGTTAACTAAACCTTTATCGACTTTAATACCTGGAATAATATTTTCATTGTGTAATAAATTAACCATTGGTACACCTGCTTCATTCTTTTGAAATAATGTTTCTTCAAATAAAATTGCTCCTGAAATAAATTTTCCTAATCCTTTAGTTCCAAATAATAAATCTCTGTAGCTAGCTCTGTTTTCAATTGTGTTCTCTAATTTGATGTTATCGAATCTTTTCTTAATGGTTTGTGTTGATTCATCAGCAGCTAAAATTCCCTTTCCTGCTTGAACAAGCTTTTGGGCGGTTGTTGCTAATTCTTCGGCAACATCTGCTGGTAATTTTTTTGGGGCATTCATATATTCAGTGCAGTGAGCCTAGAAAATATAACAAAATATAAGCAAATATATAATATCCCCAAATGTATAAATAAAAAATATATATATATATTTATTTATTTATATATCAATACAGTAGCACATTATTCAATATATATGCCTATATTTATATTTAATATATTTTTTTTTTAATTAATAAAAAATGTTTATATAAATTCAAGAATATTTCGTCTTTATTTCTCTAATGTTAATAAGAATATATTTATTTTAAGGGAAGCATATACATAAATAATGTGAGCAGAAAAGATAAATACATATGTAGTATATATATATATATATATATATATATATATATTTATACACTGGTAAAAATTAATAACATAAATGTATTTAATATATATATATATATTTATTTATACGGTACATATAAACACTGTACTTTCATTTATTTCTTAAGTGTTTTATTTTCTTACCATTTTCAAAATAATATTATATCAAATACTGAAAAGAATATTCAAAAAAAAAAAAATTCAGTGATGGTGTTTTTAAAAGTATATAAAAAAATAAGAATTTTTTTTAATATATTTTGTCAGTATATATATATATATATATATATATAAAATTATATATAAAATATATATTTATTAAAAATGTTTTTAATGAATCTAAAAAAAAATATATTTTTACTTCGAGAATATTCCCTTTATTTTTATTTTATTATATTATTATTTTTTTTTTTTCTCTTATTTTTTTTTTATTAACTTACTTGAATATTATACTTTTTTTTTGATGATAATGCTAAAAATCTCCTTTTTATATTTATTTTATTTTTTTTTTTTTTTAAATTATTAAGTACTTTTGAAGTGAGGGCTAGGCTAGTTTTTTTAAAATATTAATAAATATAATTAAAAATTATTTTTATTAAATATTTTACTATTATATATAATAATATAGTATATATGAAAAATGGATATATATGTATAATTATTTTATAACTTTTACGTATATAATATAATAATATATATATACTTTTTTATTTTAATGTGTGTATAAAAAATATATATAAATGAATTAAAAAATATATATAAGCATTATTTTATTTTATTTTTTTATATAAGTTAGTAATTATAATATATAAGAACTAAAATTCGAAAATTGAAAATTAATATAAAAAATTAATATATTTATATATATAAATATATATATATATATATAATATATATATATTTATTAACGTTCCTCTTATAATATATATTATATTGAATAGCTATTTTTTTTTTTTTTTTTTTTTTTATATATATAAATGCAGTAAATATTATTTTATTATATATATAATAATATAATACATCCACTAAAATATATAAAAATATATAAGGATTATTTATTTTTATATATTGTGTTTTATATTTATAATATAATATTTTATCCAATTGTATTTATTATATTAGTGAAACAATTGTAATAATCATATATGTATGATTAAATATATTAATATATTATAAGTATATAATAATAATATTACATTGCATATATAAAAAGAGATATAGTTCATATATATATCATGAGCATATTTATATATTATATATAAATACATAAATAATATTTTTATTTTCTATAAATCACATGAATTATTTATATTATATGTATATATATAGATATTAGCTCTATATTATTCAGAATGTAAATAGTGATGAAAATGGAACATTATTATTAACAATAAGTTTTCATATAATATATAAAATAAAAATTTAACTCTTTATTAAATTATATAATAAAAAATAAAATAATATATGAGGAATTGGAAATTAATAATTAAATAATGTTATATATTATATATATATATATATATTTATTTATTTATTTATTTTATATATTTACAAACTTTTTAAAATAAAACAAATGCATGTAAATTTAATGTAATGTTCCAAGAAAAAGTAAAAATTGAATATTTACCCATAAATCTAAATATTAAAAATATGCGTAAAAAGTATTAAAAAAAAACAAATATATATATATATATAATATATATATGGATTATAATGTATATATTTCTGTTTGATTAATAATGAGCCTTATGACAAAGAAAAATAACATATACATCATACACATGATAAATATAACATATATATATATATATACTGTAAAAATAATGATATATATAATTTTTTTTTATGCGTAAAAAAGTTTTTTTATATAAGATAAAACATCATATATTATAAATAAATAAATGTATAATATATATATATATATATATATATATATATATATCATATCAAAATATTTAAAAATAAGACTTTCTTCCTTTTAAATGCCTTTTCATTTATTCCTATTAAAAAGGATAATATAGCTAAATATTTTTAATTTTTATGTCTTACAAATAAAAGGTGAACTTGTATAATATTTATTCCAATTTATAATATAAATAATTATCTATTTCTATATAAAAAATAAAATAATATAATAGGTTTGAATATATTTTTAAAACAGGTTAATATAATATGTTATGTGTTGTTATAGATATATTTCCCAGGTTTATTATAATGTTCTTATAATTTCAATATAAGCTTATACATAAAAATAATTTAAAAAAAAAAATCGGTACCTTTACTTTTTTGTAATAAGAAAATAACTCAATTGATAAAGAAACAAATAATAAAAATAATATTAAATTAATAAATAAACAATATATATATAAGGTATTTATTTATATCTCTTAAAATATATTAGTTACACATTTAATTTAATAAACAGGTTGTTTGAATTTTATAACTAGAATAATTATATTTTTTTATAAGTACATATATATATATATATATATATATATAGTTATATTTATAACAATTTATAATACTCTGTGCAAATATTTATCACAACATATTAAATATTATTATAAAATATATTTTTTATTTTTTAACTATACATATATATATATATATATATATATTTAAATATAAGAAGAAGAATAAGTAAAATGTTAATTATATTCTTCATTATGTGATATAGAAAATATGTTTTGAAATATATATATATATATATATATATATATCTTTATTTTTTTAAAATGATTAAAATAATAAATGGCATTTTTTTAAGCGGCAAATATTATTATAAAAACTATGGAAGGGTTAATTATAGTTCTTTACAGTTATTTCAAAAGAATGTAAATAAATATACAGATATAATAAAAATGTTTACAGTAAATAAAAATGAAGAAAATATGAAATGCTCATTTGATAATAAGAATATATATTATATGCCTTTATGTAACTCTTTTATATATAATAAAGAAAAGGATGCTTCTTCATACATTAAAAAAATAAAAAATATAAAAAATATAAATAATGATAATAATAAAAATGATATTAATCCTTATGATGATCAAAAATCTATTCAAAATTATTGTAATGACAAAAATGTTAATATGAAAAATGAGAAGGTCCTTTTATTTAGTTGGTTAAAAACTGTTAGGAAAAAACAATACTATAATATAATTGGCAAGATTGGAATAAAAAAAAAAAATGCTGGAATGTATTGGAGTTTTTATGTAAACAAAAGAAAAAAAATAAGAAAAAAAAGGAGAACCATATGATGTATGCATTTGTATGTGTAAAAATATAAATGCTACACGAACATATAATATATATATATATATATATATATATTTTCTTATAGATCATATAATTAATTTTTTTTTTTTTTTTTTTTTTTTTTATAATTATTTTAATATATGTTTATTATTTTTCATTATTCCTTTTTGCTTGTTTTTGACATTACATATGTTTTTACAATTTAATGCACACAAAAAAATATATATTTATCATATAATATTATTATTTTTTATTTTTTTTGTTTGAATTTAAAAAATTTAATAGTGTTTAATATAAAATTATTATTTTACATATGTTTGTCTACCGAAACAGGACCGGGTATCCATAAGTTGACCATAAAAAACTTTTCTTTACTTATTGAAACTTCATAAGAAACATTTCTTGTTTGTAATAAAATTAGAGAATCACCTTCAGCTTTTATAACTTGTATAGGTATATTCTTATCCGAATTTGATGAAATATTATTATATATATTTTTTATTTTAGTTTCGATTTTTGATTGATTATTTTCATTAGTATTTATATTTTTATATATTTTAATTAATACTTGATTATGTTCATATTCTGAAGGTATATAAATGCAAGTAATTTTTTTTCCATTATCTAAATTATCATAACCACCATCTGAATGATTTTTTAGAAAGGAATGATTAGGTGAGAAATATAAAAATTGAAATAAGGTAGATAATTGTAATGATAAGTTTGCTTTTTTATTTAATTCATATGGTACATATGATAATTCTTTTAATAATTTATATAAGCCCTTTTGTTTTTCTCTATCTAGACTTGTAATATAAGCCCAACAAAATAAATCTGTTCGTATATTTTTATATTCTGTATTAAATTCATTAAATTGATTATTATATTCTATAAATATTAATTCATTATATATAAGATTCATATAATGTTTCCCAAGAAAATTTTTTTGTATACCTATATAATTATTCATTAGATTTGCTATAGTGTCACTATTTATTTTATTTAATTCCACATCTTTTATATGTAAAGGATTTGCTAAGGAAACAATATTTTTTGTATCCTTACATTGAATTTGTTTAATTTTATTTCTAGTATTTTGTAAAATATATTTATGAAACACTAATCTAAATATATCTCTTCTTATAAAATTATCAGTTTCTAAATTTATATTACATGTACCTTCCAATTTTGCTTTCTTAATAACATTAGTATATATAGAAAATGCTTTTTGTGTTATTAAACCAATATTACTTTCCATATTTTCTTTTTCCATTTCATTATCTATTATTTCACCTAATATATCATCTTCATCTTTTTTAAATTTATAACTACTAATATTTATTTTATTACATTCCTCTGAACATTTCCCCTCACTATAACATAAACAATTCTTTAAATTTAGCTTATCCTCTGTTCCTGTCTCTATCCTTATATTTCTTTCAAGTTCTACACATTTTTCATAATTCATTACATCATATAAATAATTGTAAAATTTATGAACTGTATCCTTATCCCATACAATATCCATAAGAAAAAAAAAAAAAAAAAAAATAAAAAATAAAAAAAATAAAAAAAAATGTAAATAAAGTATTAGCGTCTTAATATAAATGCATAATATGATTTATATTAAATTCTCGGCTCTTTTTAAGAAGATATTTTATAAATTGCTAGAAATAAACATACACATAAATATAAATAAATATATGTATATATATATATTTATTAATTTAATGAAATAAGAGGTATGTATATAATATTAAACCCATATAAGAATAATATGCATGTAAAATACGTACAAAATTTTTATATACTTTATAAAAAAAATTTATTATTTTAATTTTAATATATTAACTATTAATAAACTAATTTAAATATATATATATATATACATAAATTTGTGTTTTTCACTTTTAATTATTATTCCTTTATATAATTTATGATGAAATATAAATTTTTTTTGTATGGACACATTCTTTTATGCCAAACATGTTTTCATATAACTAATGGTTGGCATTAAATATGTAAATATATATATATATATATATATATATATATATATATATATATGTGTATACATATGTACATATATATTCCTAATTTATCATATAATTATTTTATATTAAATGATAAATGTTCTTGTAAAATATTTCCAACACTTATATCATTATTCAAAATTTTTTCCTTTATTTTGTTATTTATGTAAAAAAAAAAGGAACTTACAAGTCATTTAAAGGACACCAAAAAAAAAAATATTTATATTGTTTGATTAATGTAATAACCAACCGTGGAATATATATTCTTATTTTATTTCTTAAATATATGTTTTAAAAAAAAGTTCATTTTATTTATTTCTTTGATTTATATAAATTAGTTTTAAATAAATAAAATAATAAAAAATAATAATGTAAAACAATATATTATATGTATGTATATTATATATATATATTAAAATATAAAAAAAAAATATATTATATACAACATTTTTCCATCATTTTAGGACAAAAAAATAAATATTACAACTTGCTCATTTTTTGTACATATATATATATATATATGTATATAAACAGAAAAAATCAAAAAAAAAAAAAAAAAAAAAAAAATGAGTATATAAAAATATAATCATAACATGTACAATTTTTTTTTTTTTTTATTTTAAAGGTATATATATTATATAATAAAAATATTTAAAAATCCCTATTACATATAGATATCATTTTTAAAAATATTATTGCTTTTTTTCAAATAACATATTAGTAATATTCTGTTTCCATTTGAAGTTGTGTGTAAAATATTTCTTTATTTCTTGAATACAATCATTTATATTAATTTCTTTTTCTCCAGTTGATTTCTCTTTATCTAATGTGATTTCTCTTAACTTGACAATACCTTGTTCAATCTCATCTCCTATAATAAGAACAAGTGGTATTTGTTTTTCAAGAGCATATACTAATTGTTTTTGTATTTTCTGATCTTTCACATAGATAAATTCTGTTGAAATATCATTTGCCCATAGTTTAGTACATAACTCAACAATTTCTTTGAAGCAATCCTTTTTAATATTGCATACGAGAACATCAACAGCACTATCTTTCATATTTAATTTATTACTATTCTCATTGTTATTACTATTATTATTATTGTTGCTATTGCTCTTGGATTTATTTGGTTTTATTTCTTTATTAGATATATTTTGTTCCTTCTTATTTTTATCATTTTTATCATTTTGACCATTTTTACAATTTTCACCATTTTGATTAGTTTTATTGTCTTTATTTGTGGCTTCATCTTTTGTTTTACAAAATAAATTTTGTTTTTTGATATATTCTTCAGCAATTGTTATTATACGCTCTATACCTATAGAAGCACCAACAGATGGGAGATATTCTCTTCTCTTATTTCTTATTAAAAAATCATATCTACCCCCTGCAGCTACACTACCTACATTTGTTTCAGAAAGAAGAACAAATTCAAATATGATTCCTGTATAATAATCTAATCCTCTTGCTAATGATAAATCAAAAGAAAATTGATTAAGCATATTAAAATGTTTAAGCAAATCAAATATTTGTTCTAAATGGTTTATACAATTTTGTACTTGTAATTTATATTCTTCATTTAATGTTGATTCATTTAAATCATTTCTTAAAAATTCAATAACAAGAAATGGTGATAAACTTAATGTTTTGGATATATATTGTTCAATTTTATCTATTGCTTCTATATGTATTCCTTTGTCATTTAATAATTCATCTCTAAATTGTTGAAATGTTATTTTATCTAATTTGTCTATACTACTAGATACAGTTTTTACCTTATCTTTATGTATATTACATGATAATAACATATATTCTAATATTTTTCTATGATTTAATTTACATTTGAAATTACCAAGAACATTTCTTAAATTATATAAGATATCCCAAAAAATATATAATATATGAAAATCTGTACGTAGTGTATCAAATTTTCCAACTATATCAAAATCACATTGATAAAATTCTCTAAATCTTCCTCTATTCATACTTGGTTCATCTCTTCTATAAACCTTTCCTATATGGAATCTTTTCAAATGACTAATATTATTTGTATTAATAAAACGATATAAAGGTACAGTTAAATCATATCTTAATGATAAACTTTCTCCTCCTTGATCTTTTAAATCAAATATGAGTTTGGAATCTTCACCATATTTATTCATTAAAGTTTCTTTTAATTCAAATATAGGAGTATCAATTTCAACAGCTCCATGCAATAAGAATTTTTTTTTAATATATTCAAAAAATATATTCCTCAATTGCATATCTTCTCCTGTAAAATCTTTACATCCTTTAGCTGTTTTTAAATTAAAGTTGATATTTTTGGGTAATAATATCTCATTCAATTCTTCTTCATATTTATATGGTGAAAAATATTTTTCAAGAAAATCATAAAATTGTGAAGTAACAAGTTTTTTCTCTTTATTTATATATGATTCATTTAATAATAAACTATTTTCACTTGATAAAAATGAATATAAGAAATTTTTAAATTCGTTACAACCTACACCTACATTATGTACACAACTAGATACTTTTTTCTGCTTCATATGTTGAGCAATGGCCTTATTATATGCTCGTATATCATTCAAAATATTAAGATGTAAAATAATATCTGTAATAAGATGACTAATATTTATAAATACACAATTCAATTTTTTTAACACATCAACAGGACTATTATTATTACATAAGGTATATTCATTTTTATGACTATTATCATTTTCTTCTTTTTTATTACATATTATATCATAATTAAGAAGGTTACTCTTTTGTATTTGTTCACTTATTTGTTTAAACATGAATTCAATTTTATCTAATATATTCTTTTCATATATCTTTACAAGATTAGATTTAATGTCACCTTTATTTTCATGCTCATCTTTTTCGGTATTTACTAATATAATTCCATCAACTGGGGGTGTTTTAAAATTTTCATTATGATTAATAATTTTTTCTTCAGATAACAAAAATTCATTTAATTTTTCTATATATAATGGCATGATATTTTTACACATGTTTAATAAATTATTTAAATATATATAAAATGTTTGATTCATATTGTTACATAAAATATTAATATAAGTATGAATAGATTTCATTTCTTCGTTATATTCATAAGTAAAGGATTCAATAGAATTTTTAAAATTTTGATTAATGACATTCATAAAATATTCACATTCGTCGATTAATTTACTTTGGGTATATACATATAACAAAATGTTTGAACTGAAATTTTTTGACAGGGTTGAATTTTTTTCAATTTTTGAATCATGTAACATCCATTTTAAATTTGAAACGATGTTATTAATAGATTTGATATTACTATTATTTATATTATTATTAAAAGAATTCATAAATAAAATATCATAATTTAAATTAAAAACTTCTAAAAGATTAGCAAAACAACAGGTTAAATATTTACAAGAAGAAACAATTTTATAAGTATTCAAAAATATGACACTACTCTTTTCAATAACTATATGTATAGATCTATTAAAATCATTTAAATTATATTCATTCTTACCACAGTTTTTTAAAACTGAAAGAAAAAAATCTTTTAAAGTTAAACTATACAAAGAATGTTCTTTAATATTATTAATAAGAATATTGTTTTGATTATTGTTCTTGTCATTATTTGAAATATTATTAATATGAGTACATATACTTCGAATAACATTTAAATCTAAATTATTTTTAAATCTTAAAATATTAATTAAAAAGAAAAAATACAAACATTTTATTTCTTCTAAATTTTTATATGTTAAATGTATATTATCATTCAAATTATTATCCAAACTTAAATCAATAACATTTGTTTTTTTTTTATTACATTTCCCATCATTCTGATCTTTTTCAACAATATATTCTTTCTTGATACTATTATTATTATAATTGTTATTAATTTCATTATTTGTTAATTGATATTCTATTTTATTTTCTAATTCTTCAATATTTATTCTTTTATCATTTAATCTATAAAAACAATCTTTAAAGCTTGAAGGCTCTACTTTCAGCTTCTTTTCATGTATGCTAATATCCACAATATCCTTGCTATTAAATATTTTACTTTTATAAATACTTATACTCATTTTGGATATATTAAAAAATATTTTCAATTTGGGAAATAATAATATACTATTTTTATTCTTCACAGTAATAGAAAAAAAAAAATACTTAACAGACATAAAAAAAAAAAAAAAAGAAAAAAAAAAAAAAAAAACAATTAATATAATAATTATTAAATATTTAAAAAATATTAAACCATAATAAAACAAAAAATACATATATTGTGTTTTTATTTGGAAAATTTACAATAACTTTTGATTTTTTAAAAAATAAATATATAATTGAATAAATAATAATATATATATATATATATATATATATATATATATATATTATTTAAAAATATATTTATATTTCAAGTTGAGAATATGAACATATAAATATACATCATATATATATTATAATATATAATAAAAAATACATACATAAATAAATATTACATATATATTACATATATATATATAATCTTATCATTAAAAAAAATATTGGGATAACATTAAAAAAATAACAGTTGAATAAGAAGGATAATAAAAAAAATATATGTATATATAGAATATGTATTCAAATAATACCATATATCTATATATATTATAAAATCGCATTGTATATATATTTCATCCTAATTATGAATATTTGATAAAAAAAGATATATCCTCTTCTTAATAATTATGCCAGAAAACAACAGAAGCGACAAAAAAAAAAAAAAGAAAGAAAAAAAAAAAAATAAAATAAAATGAAAACATTGCATATATAATATATATATATATAATAAATTTTGAGAATATATATATATATATTTATTTATTATTATTTTCAAGGGATCACTTATTTTTTTATAATTGAGTTAAAATATTATATACATATATAATTTTATATATTTAATATTTCATAATACGTACATGTTATATTATATATGTATATATATAATATAATACATACATTATATTTATATATATATATATATATATATATATATATATATATAATATTATATAACATATTTATGGATTTCTAATATTTAATATGTATAATATTTATTTATAGAACAAAATCATACTATAAATATATATATATATATATATATATATAATATAATGTATTACCATTTTATTGTATATATATATATAAGGGCGTTGAAGAAGGGAATTTATTATTTTTATACTATAAAAATTAAAAAAATAAAATATAAAATTATAATAAATAATTTATGTTTTACTTTCATATTTATATTTTCGCAAGTTTGCTTTTATTTTATTTTATTATTTTTTATATGTAAAATAATGTTATTATAATATATATCTTCTATTATATATATTTCTATATATACAACTCCATGTAATTTAGTTATACATATATAGAATATGAATTAAAAAAAATATATATTTTTATATTTATTAATTCCCTTACGTAATTCCTTTTCTTTTTTTTTTTTTTTTTTTATCTTGGTGTTTTTCTGATATGAAGATGATTTTATAAAATATATCTATAACATTACATCATATATATATATTTAATATTCAAGTTAATTTTTTCCTTTGTTTTTTATAAAATATAAAAAAAGACCATATTATGAAAAATAAAATAAAATTAGTTATAATACAAAATAAATAGATACAAAAAAGATAAAAAAAAAAAAATGAAACAAACTAGTAACATGAATTTTAAGCCCCTTAAAATAAAACCTTCTCTACTAAAAGCGTAAGGATCTAAAAAGGAAAAAAAAAATATATTTTTTGGATGTCATATATATAAATATTATATTTATAAATATTGATTATATCGATTATTTTTATTTTATTTTATTTTTATTTACATTTCAGGTTGAAGAAGGAAGGGCTAATTTCTATTGAAGAGGCAGAAGGAAACAACGTAAAAGTTTTGAGCACTGATAATTTAAATAGTCATAATATATCTTATAAAAATAAATATAATAATGTTTCAAAAAGTGTTGAACGTAAGAAGGAGTTATCTTTAAAAAGAAAAAAAGGTTCCACAAAAAATGAGACACAAAATGTGAAAGATTTGGATTGTATTTCTCGAGAGGAGAAGAAAATAAAAATTGAGGATTCCTTAAAGAATGATGAGAATGAAATTTTGGATATAAATAATTCTAATGAGAAGATAATTCATAATAATAATAATGTAGAAAAACGAAAAAGGAAAAGAAAACGAAATAAAAAGAAAAAAATTATAAATAGTAATATGCAAATAAATACAACAGATACTAATTTGCAAAACAAAGAAGAAGAAGAAGAAAGGAAATCAATTGAAAATGTAAATATGTCTAATATTAATACCAATAGTAACGAAAATTCAAATAAAAAAAAAAAGGAATTATTTAATATTGAAAGAATTATTAAAAATGAAGAAGAATTAGAAGAAAATAATAATAATAATATAAAATATAAAATACATTGTAAAAACTGGAATAACAGTGGTAAAATTTATATTTTACATAGTGTTATGAAATCATTATATGATAATGGTTTTTTTAAACCTACAGAAATACAATCAAAAACATTAGAAAAATCAATTAATGATAAAAATGATATTGTTGTTATTTCTAAAACAGGTACAGGTAAAACATTAACATTTTGTTTACCTATATTGAATAATATTCTTATAAATAAATTAAAAGAATATAAAAAGAAATTAAAGAATATACAAAAATTTCGATGTCTTATATTAGTTCCAACAAGAGAATTAGCATTACAAATATTAAAACATTTTAATTATATAAATAAATATATTAATTTATTCATTTCTACAATTATTGGTGGTCTAAATTTAAATAAGCAGAAAAGAATTCTTATGAAAAAACCAGAAATACTTATATGTACCCCTGGAAGATTAAAATATTTTTTACAATTAGAAAATCCAATAAAATATATATATGAAATGAAAAATATAAGGTATCTTGCTTGTGATGAAATTGATAAAATGATTGAAATATCCTTTATGAAAGATATCAGTTATATAGCTAAACATATTTATAAATCTGTTGGAGATAAAAAAAAAAAATTAATTCAAACATTTTTATTATCTGCTACATTAAGTTTGACAGTTCAATTACAAAATGATAATATGACAAAATTATTAAATTCTATAATTATACGTAAAGATAAATCATTTATTATTAATTTATCGAATGAACAAAATTTATCTAATGATAATTCAAATATATTACCTGATTTGTTATCTTTATATATAGTTAAATTGAATGAAAAAGATATTGTATGTAAATTATTTTATTTGATCAAATCATACTTTTCTTATGATACAAATGATAATATTAATAATAATAATAATAATAATAATATTAATAATAATAATAATAATGGTGAAGATAATAATGATGATGATAAGTATACCAATAAATTGGAACCACATCAAAATGAGGAGATAAACAAAATTATTATTTTTGTTAATACTATCAAACGTGCAAAACAATTAAATAATACTTTTAAACACTTATTTCTAGATAATAATTTGGAATCATCTATACCAAAAAAGTATAGATCTAATTTATATATAAAAAATAAAATTAATATATATAGTATACATTCTAAACAAAAATTAAAAGAAAGACTTCAAAATATAAATAAATTCTCACAACAAAATCAAAAGGCAATTCTATTTTGTACTGATGTACTTAGTAGAGGAATAGATTTAGATAAGTGTGATTTAATAGTACAACTTAATTGTCCCATATCTGATATAACTTTTGTTCATCGTTCAGGCAGAACAGCTCGAAATTTTAAAAAGGGTAATAAATTATAACATAAAAAATAATATATACATATGTATATATATATATGTATATATATATATATATATATTTTATTTTATTTTATTTTTTATCATTTTAGGAAAGTGTATTTGTTTTATTACCGAAACAGAAATATATAAATGGAAAACTTCACTCGAAAAGGTAGGAATTAATATACAAGACCTACAAGAATTAGATCATCTAAAAAGTATAAATGAAGATGAATATACAAAAATAAATAGAGCTATTGAATGCGCAAAGAAAATGATCGAATTTCAAGATAAATTAATTATTAAAAAAAAAGATTCCTTACTAAAAAAATTAGCTAGAGAAGCAGAACTTGATGATGAAGATGAAGAACAAGAAGAAAAAAGAAGGAGAAACAATGATTATTCAGACTCTGAAAATGGATACGAACATTTAAATAATCAAACAATATATAAAAATATATTGCACTTAAAAAAAGAATTATACAATACATTATACAAGCAATGAAAAAAAAAAAAATATATATACATATATATATATATATATATATATATATATATATCATATTTTAATATTTTCTTATGCCGACATAAAAATATGCCCAAATTTAATTTGGCTGTTGTATATAAATATATATATATTTATTTATTTGTTTTTTTTATTTTTTTTTATTTTTTTTTCATGTTTATAATTTAACACTTTATATTTTACCCTCATTTGAAAATAAAAAATTTATAATATATATTTGAATAATTAAATATAATAATTAGTAGATCATTATAAAAATAATAAAATAGAAATACTCACAAAATAATCTTCATGTATAATAGATTCTATTAAGATTATGTATTTATAAAAGATATACATAAATTATATATTTTAATTTTTCGGTGTTTCATTTAATCATTGCAATACTAAAATATGAATTTTATAAATGTGCGAATCTATTAAAATAGAAACGGCAACGCTCAAATATATAAATAAATAAATAAATATATATATATATATTTTGTTTTAAATTGGTATATTAACATATATATTTTATATATATTTTTTGTCGCCTTTACATTGGGGAGGGCGCAGTTTTTTCATGAAATTAAAAATATATACATATATATATATATACATATATATAATAAAATATATGTTTATATAACTTTATATATACACACATATAACATGAATACTATATGATTTTTTAGTACATTGTTTATATCTTCAAGGTGTAAGTAATATATATATATATATATATATATATATATATATTTATTTATTTGTTTTATTATTATTTTTTTTTCATTACAGAACTTATAATATGAATACCTTATGGTATATAAAAACCACCATCTTATTATGAAATATTGTTTGACCATTTTTCGTTCATTCAACACTTATAATATTCCTTCCATCAGTAACAGTAGCAGAGTACATCGTAGTTATAGAGAAAGCAATAAAACATATAATGATGATTTTTCTAAAATATTTAACAAAGAGCTAGTTGCCTATCCATATGAAGAGGAAAGATATAAGAAATTATTAAATATTGAAGATAAGAAAGTAAAAAGGAATATTTCTAATTTCTTTTTTAATAGGAATATGTATATAAATGTAACAAATGATAATAAAATAAGAAAAGAAATGTATTCACAAGATTTTTGTTTCAAAAATGTAGATAAATATTTTATATTTCAAAAGGAATATTTAGATAATTTATTCCCTGAAGGATTAGCTGGTGAATTACCTAAGGATATATTAATGCATACAGATAATGATAATGAGAATTTCCATATATTTATGAACGAATTAAATAAAAATAGTAATAGTAATAACAATAATTATAATAATAATAAGTTTAATACATGTAATATTAAAGGTATTGGATTATTATATAGAAAACAAACATATGAGATTATTAAGGAGTTAAAATATTGTCAAGATGTTTATAAATTAAAAGAAGAAAGAGAATCTCTTGGTTTAGATAATTATTTTTTAAAAAATGGACGAAAAATATCTTATTATTACGATGGGAATAGGAAATGTGAGAGTATTCAAAATGATACAAGTGAATCAATAGAAAAGTATATAAACAATAATGTAAAGGAAAACACTAATAAAATGAATATTAATAATAGCACTATTAGTAATAATAATAGTAGTAAATATACCTCTCTTTATCAAAGTAGAAGTATATTTATTGATGGAAAAAGAGGTACTGGAAAAAGTTGTATTCTTAATAGTGTAGTTCTATGGGCTAAATTAAATAAATGGTTTGTTATATTTATTCCAGATGTAAAAAAATACAAATTCGATATAAATAATATTGTACGTAGTAATACCAATTTATATATACAGCCAGAACTAAGTAGACAATTTCTTGAAGATATTGTAAGAATAAATGAAGGATTTTTAAAAGAAATGTTAGTTAATAAAAATATAATAAATAATACATGTTTAGATGGGACACATCTATTATATAATAAAAAGATATATGAAAATATTATTAAGAAAGCTATAGAAACAGAAATATTAAATGATGAAAATTATAAAAATTTAAATGAAAATGAAAAATTCAAATGTAAACAAAAATTATATAAATTTTATTATGATAATATTAAAATACCAAATCTTTTAGATAAATTTTCATTACCTACTAATTTATTAGAATTATGTAAAATAGGTATAAATAATTCAGCATATTCAAATTTATGTATATATGCATTATTTGAACATTTAAAGAAACAAAATCAATTTCCTTTACTAATATGTTTAGATCAATTTAATTATAATTTAAGTGTTTCTGAATATTTATCTATTAATTTTGAAAATACAAAATATAATGGATACATACCAACTTATTATTTTACTATTCCTAAATTATTATTACAATGGGATACCTCTAAATATAAGAGATGTTTTAAAATAGCTTCAACATGCTGGGATAGAGAAAATAGAAGAAATTTCCAACCTGAACTTTTAGGTATTCATAAAGAACAAATAAAAATCATTAGAAACTTTACCATAAGGGAATTTAAAAATTATGTTGCCCATTTGTATAATCAAAATGTAATTTATAACTTTGATATTAACAAGTTGGAATATTTCTACATGCTAACAGGTAAAAAAAAAAAAAAAATATATATATAATATATACACACATATATATATATATATATATATATAATTAATATTCACTTTTCTTTAGGTGGAAATGGTTTTCAAGCAAGGAAACTTTTGACGACTCTCTACTGACCACATAAAATAATTAAGAATTATTCTATTATTATATGAATTAATTATTATATATATATATATTTTTAAACATTAAACTTTAAATGTTAATATGACAAAAACATAATAATTATTTTTTCATATTTTATTTATCTAAAAGAATATATATAGTCATTTTAGATATATATGTGATTAACCATTTATAAAAAAGGAATGATTTGTTCCTTCTACATACATATGTATATATATATGTATGTGGTAACATATAAAAATTATAACAACCTATAAATAAAGCATAATTGGGGGGGAAAATAAATTTCCCTCATTTAACTATTCTAAGACTCACATATCTAATATCAAAAGTAGAAAAAAAAAAAAAAGTTAATTGAATATAATATAAGGGTTTATTGAAAAATATATATATATATATATATATATAATAAATATATAAAATTTTTTTATATATAACAATAAAAAAATAAATGGTTGATAAACAAATAAAAATTAATAAAAATAAATCAATTAAAGTAAAGAGTAATATTTAAACTTCACATGAAATAATATAAATAAATAAATATATACATATACATATATATATATACATATATATACATTTTTGCATTTCATTGCACCCCAATTGGTGTCAATTATATATAATATTAATAGTACTCATAATTTTCCTGAAGGAACTTGTGGTTTAATAATTCGGCGGGGGATGGTCGAAGTGTTGGATCTATTTGTAATATGGAATATAAGAAATCACAAAACAATTCATGCTTAATTATTTTATACAAGGGTAAACATTTTTTAACATGTTTAATAGAATTGATACTAGATGCATTTTCTGGCCAAGCTAATTTCAATTCATCTTTATTTACATATTTGGATCCATTTGTTTTGGTTGCTTCATATAACATTTTTTTTGGTATAGGTTGAATAATACTTTCCATCATAGCAAGATGTTCCATATGTTCATGGGTTCTAAATAATAAAGAACCCGTATATAATTCAGCCAGAACACAACCAAAACTCCACATATCACTAGATACATCCCAACCCAAATTTAATATAACTTCAGGAGCTCTATATTGTCTAGTATTAATAATAGAACCATGATAATCACTTTTAAATGTTGCACAACCAAAATCAATTAATTTAATACCAGTTGATTTGGTTCTATAAATTTGTATTTTTTTTCCATCAGTAACTCTTCTAACAGTTATTAATGATTTTTCAAAATATGGATCATCTAATAAAATATTTTCAGGTTTTAAATCTGTATGTGTTAAAGACATTTTACGTAAATAATTTAAAGCTTTTAATATTTCTATACAATATAATTTAATATCTTCAATATGAAATCCGTTATAATTATTCTTTGTAATAATTTCATATAATGATGGACCTAATGGTTCAAATATTAAACACATATGGTCATAATACATAAATTTCCCATGATATTTAACAATATTATTATTTTTAATATCATCATTTTGTATTTTTTTTAAAATATCTGCTTCAATTTTAGCTGATCGTGTATATTTCTTTATATTTCGAACAACCTTTACAGCATAATATTTTTTATTATCTATATGTTGACATAATAAAACCCTACCAAATGTCCCATCTCCCATTTTTCGTATAACTAAAAAGCAATTATTTAATAGCATACCTTTTTTCCAACTAAAATGAACAATTTCATCATCTGATTCATTATTTTCCTTTTTTTTCTTTTTCTTTTTCCTTTCTTTTTTATCTTCAGTATCGGTGGTGTTCGTCCTATTTCTTTTATGTGTATATTTTTTTCTAGAATAATTATCCGACGATGTTCTAGAAATAGATCTATTATTTGAATCTTTATCATAATTGTCTACATGCAACTTTTTCTTTTGTTTATAATGGCTACTTTTATTTGAAAGCCCACTTTTATTACTATCACTGATATATTCTTTATCTCTTTTTCTGTTTCTTAATGGGACATAATTATTTGATATATTCGAATTTTTTTTATTTATATCATTTAAATAAGAATTATTATTAATATGATGATTAGTTTCATTTGTTTTTAATGAATCATAAACTTTGGATTCATTGGAATATTTTTTTTTTTTCCTCTTTTTTACTTCTCTTTGAACGTCATCATAATTTATACTGCTCTGATTATTATTAAAGGAAATTTTTTTCCTCTCATAATATTCTTGTTTATATTCTTCATCTCCATAATCATACTTGTCATCATACTTGTTGTAATATTTGTCCTCATAACTATAAAGTTGATCCGTCTTTTTATTCTCATAATTCATCTTTGATTTTATGGAATTGTCATCCCTCGTAAAATTACTCCTCTTTTTATATTTATGCAAAGAACTTGAGGGTTGATATAGATCTTTAGATGTATTATTGTTTTCCCATCTTGAGATGGATTTATTTTTATTTCCATTATGATATCTATAAATATTATGTCTACTATTATATTTCATTTTTTTTGACTTTTCCAAATTATAGGTATTATAATTTTTACTTCTAGATCTACTTCTAAAGCTGGACTTGGCATAATGTAACCTTTTTTTATTTAAACTAGAACCATCATTTATTAGGTAATATTCATTATTATATATTATATTACCTTGTCCAAAATGAGTATCAAAATTTCTTCTATCAGTATATATTCTTTTTTTATAAGAATAATAATTTCTTTTCCTTGATAGATTATAATTATTAATATATTTATTCTTATGATCTTCATTATATCTTGACTCTACAAACATTTTGTTATAACGCTTTTGTTCCCTATCATAAATTTTTTTTACAGAGGAATAACTAGATTTATTTTTGTAATCATAGTCTCTAAAACTTTCATGGGGTTCATTATTATATTTATATTTTTTTGAAAATTTATGTTTGTTTTTTGAATTACTTACAGTCTCAAAACTACGATTTCTTTTATTTCGCAATTGATAACCATTATTATAATTATTATAATAATAACCACTATTATTATTATTATTTCTAATGTCGTAGTAATATTTGTTCGGGCTATTTTTATACAAATTCGATGAATAACCCATCATATATTTATTTTTAAAATCATTTATATAATTTCTACAATATTTATATAATTTATATTTACTATGTTTTTCATTATTATCAATAATATTCAATTCAGTCATTTTAACATTTTCAATACAATCATATATTATATAAATAAATATATCTATTATATATATTTATTATTTATTATTTAATTTTTAATTTTTTTTTTTTTTTTTTTTTTTTTTTTGTAGTTTTCTGCCTGAAATAAAATGGTTGGTCAGAAAACATCACCAAAATGTATGACTAAAATTTATCACTATTTATTTATACTAAAAAAAAAAAAATAAAATAACATATTCTATAATTATATATATAATATATATATATATAATATTTCATGAAAAAAGAAAAAAAAAAGAAAATTACATATAAAAATAATATATATTTATATAAATTCTTTTTTCTATCTATATATAATATATATTATATATAATATATATATTATATATATATTATATACATAATAAAAATATATTTATATATAATTATGATAAATAATATATATATATAATATATATATATAATAACATCCTTTTATAAATTGTTGATTTATATACAAAAAAAAAATATATATAATTTTTTATTGTTCAAAAAAAGTCAAATGATTAATAATATAATATACTATATTTAAATATATTCATAATATTTTTTTGCTTAAATTTTATATTATATGTAAAAAAAAAAAAAATAAAATAAAAGAATTTTTAAATAAAAATGTGAGCAATATTATTTATAAAATAAAATTTTCTACATAAGTATAATTTATATATATATAATATTATATGAACACTCAATAATTTTTTTTTTTAAATGATAAACGAAATTTACAAAAAATAAAAAATGTGAAGCACACCTTTTCAAAATGTAATTCTACTATATATTATATAAATGTATATATATATATATATATATATATATAATATATTATATAATACCAAAAAAAAAGAAAAATTCAGAATTCTTTTCCATTATTTTATTAAACTTCACATTTCCCTTATTCTACTAAATTAGTATATTATAGAAAATTATATAATAGTATTAATACATACATATATATATATATTTTTTATTACCAGTACATATATTTAAAATAAAATCATAAAATGTATATTTTATTATAAATGCTATACTAAAAACATATTTTATTTATGTATATAAATAAATAAAAATAAATGAAATGTGACATTTATTTTTAAAGTCTCATTAATTATATTCATAATATTGAAGTGACTTTGTTAATATTATTATACTATTTTATATGAAAATTATATTATCTTTATATATATTATATATTTGCACAATAATTTGAGGAATTATATATAATATATATATTGTATATCTATATAATTTTATAATTTTAACAAAAGTATAATTTTCCTTTATATTTTTTTCTTATTATAAATATTATATGAAATTTTTATATAACATTGATCATATAAGGAACTATATTTTATAGAAAAATTAATAAAAAAACAGATAAAATAAAATACTACTAAAGGTATTTTTGTATATGTTTCCTAATAAGGTAGCATATTATAATAAAAGGATATATATATATATAATATATATTTTTTTAAAAGGTTAAGTGCTTTAAACTACATATACAAACATATACAGAACGACGCAATCTCATCTTTTTTAGAGAACAAAGAAATATTAAAATGAATTAGTCCTACAAAATATGATTGTATGTTATATATAAATTAATTTTGTGTAAAAACAAATAAAATAAATAAATAAATATATATATATATATAATGAATATAAATTATCGTGTTTCAAAAAAAGGAATAGACTTTAATCATATATAAACTATTAATTGAATTAATGCTTATGAATATATACATATATATAATATATAAAAATGTTTAAAAAAAAAAAAAAAAAAAAAAAGGAATAACAAGAATAAATAATATATTATAGATTAATATTTTATTTTTATATTATGTGATTTTTAATTTTTTTGTTTATTTTTAAAGCCATTTATTATAAAATGAATATATAAATTTAGAAATATATATTCATATAACTTATATCTTATTATTATTATTATATATTTATATTATTTATTTATTCTTTTAACTTACCATGGAAGAAAATAATAAAGATAAAAGTGTTGATAAAGTAGAAAGTTTAGAAACACAAAACAAAAAAGATGATGGTAAAGAATCACTGAAAAATATAGACCTCTCTATTAAGGAGTTTCAAAAAAGTTTCAAATTATTAAATGAAAACTTTAATATAAAAGATTTAGAAAAAGTGTTAACTCCTATTGAATATGCAGAATATAATTCCTTTCTTGCGTATTCTATTTGTTCTATTTTTTATTCTTATTTAAAGATATCTGGTGATTTCTTAACTAATCACCCTATTAAAAATGAGTTAAAAAATGTACAAGCTTTAATGAAAGAAATAAAAGAAAAATCAAAAACAAATGTGGAAGAAAAAAGATCATTAACTATTAATAAAGAAGCATCCAAGAGAATTATTGAGAATACGGTTTCTTATAATAAACATATAAAAAAGAGCAAAAGTTGAAACCTTACATAAAAATAAATAAGTACAAACATTTAGGATGAGAGCTATAAACAAATAATTTTATTTTATTATTTTTTTTTTTTTTTTTGTTCCACTTATTCATTTATGGGATTAAGTTAAAACTTGCTCCATTTTTATTTCATTTTGTTTTATATTTGTTTTTACTTTTTTTTTATTCTTTGATTTTTTTTTATTTTGTTTTATTCGTTTTATTTGTTTTTTTTTATTTTATTAATTTTTTTTTGGAAAACATTCAAAAAAACAAAAATCAATTATAAAGTAATATTTATAATGTCTATATAAAAATAAGGCATATCTTTTATATAATGTATACATATGTTTGTAATATATTATATTTTTAGACCACTTTTCCTTTTCGAATATTTAATAAAGTAAAAGAGATAATATAATGATACCATTAAATGGTGAGTCATATTTTAAAAGAAACAACTGTTAAATAAATACAGATAAAACAAAAAAAAAAAAAAAAAAAAAAATTACATAAAATTATGAATGTACAGGAAATAATGTTTTAACTAAACAGCCAAACTGAAATATATATATTTAAAAATCATCATGAACAGGTCATAATAAAAAAAATATATTTATATATGTGTGTGCAAAAAAAAAAAAAAAAAAAAAAAAAAAAAAACAAAATACAAGGATTAATAAATACATCAATATGTTTATATATATATATATATATAAGTTATTTACTTGTTATATATTTTTTAAGGTTTCTATATTATTTAAAATGTGAATAAGTCACATATGAGAATTGCAAATAAAATAAAACTTTAAAATATTATTTATTATGAAATATATATATATATATAATAAAGTTATATAACATAGTTTCTCTTGTATTCAAAAATATATACATGTATATAAATAATTAAACATACATATATATATATGTATATTTCCTTCTTAAGGGAACATAAAATATTTTATAACGTCATAATAAAAAAATAGAAAAAAATCATTATTATTATCCTTCAATTTGAAAAGAATATAATATTTATATAATAAACATATATTTATTATATGTTTTATATTTTTGTTAATTGTTTCTATTTAAATTTATATAAAATAGTGCGTTTCCATGCATGTATTAATAAAGCCCCATAACTATTTTTAGGGGATTATAAATTTTATACACAATGCATTTTCAAATATATATTATATATATATTTATTTATTTATTATATAAAACTACATTATTTATATATACCATTTGAAGAACATTATATTATATATATATTATTATTTATAATTATATATATTAATTTATATATAAATATAAAAAATAACAATTCATATATATAAAATATAATATAGATATAGAAAATATAATATATATATTATAAATATATATATAATAAATATATATATAATAAATAGTATATATATATATATATATATATATAATATTTTTACTATATATATAATATATTTATACATATATTAATTATGTTCTTTATTGCTATATATAATAAATATATATATAATAAAAAACATGTATAATTTTATTATTATTTTATATTACTACTATTTTTATTCATATAATATTATTTATAAATTAAGAAAAAAAAAATAATATGTAATCAAAAAATTTTTTTCAATATAATATAATTTATATTAATATTAAAAAAATATATATATACATATATATATATTAGTATAATAGTAAAATAAATATTTAAAATCTTTTTTTTTTTTTTTTTTTTTTTTTTTTTTTTAAATATAGTTAATAATATTATAAATAAATATTATTAATATAAATGAAATATAATGAATAAATTTGTTGTGAAAACATTATTGTAATTGACATAATAAATTTTAATTTTAATGGAAGAATTTCAAAAATTTTTTAAAGTTTATTTCTTTCTTTATTTATTTTATAATGTTTTTTTAATTTCTGTATTTTTCTTTTTTTCTTTTTTTCCTTTTTTCTCTTTATTTGTATTATATATATATAATTACATTTATTTATTTATTTTATAAATTTAAAAAAATATATATAAAATAAAAATATATTTTTATAATATATTTATATTAATGGAACGAACGATTTTGAAATTCAGTTAAAAAAAAATAAGAAGAATATATAAATAAAATTGAACATCAAATTGATTATATATATATTTATTATATATATAAAATAAAAAAAATAAAAAAATCTCATAATTAATTTTTCATATATGTTATGTAAATAATACCAATATTTATTATATCATCTTTTCTATGTTTTACTTATTTTTTTTCTATTTGTTTTTCTTTTTCTCTGCATTTTATATATATATATATATTTTTTTTTTTTTTTTTCTTAACATGAAAAGATGTATACATATTTTATATATTTATATAATTTATACGTGATAATATATTGTAAAATAAAATAAAATACAAAAGAATTCACAATATTTCCAAAATATTAATAAGAAAACAAATGAACCTTTTTTTACAGTTGTTTCATTTAATTAGCAAAGGCGTCCTTTTTTTTGTTTATTGATTAAAGAATATTATTATATATTTATTTTATTTTATTTTTTTTAAATAATATTATAATAATCACATATTTCAAGAAAAATATAATATATATATAATATATGTATATACATATACATGTATAATATATACAATATATTCTGTATATGGATTCGAAATATTAGATTTTATAATGTAAGTGAAATATTATAAATATAGTACTATATATGGTGGAATATATTAACCTCCATTTATTACTTTGACCATATTTTTATAATTACACATATGTATATATACATATATATATAATTATTTATACATTTTATTATATTATCAATATACATATATAAAGAAACTTATAGAAGGTTTCATAATTCTAGGTTTCTCTAAAGTACAATTATAATATATATATATAATATTTGTATGTGTATATATATTGTTTGAAGATTTATCAATATTATTTCAGCTATAAAAAATTCTAATCATTTTACGTTTGTTTTTTTTATATTTTTTTTTTCGTAGTTTTTTTTTTTTTTTTTTCTTTTTTCTATTAGTATATTTTACTTTTTTTGAATATAATAAATATACCAATAAAAGTTGAAAAAAAAAAAAAAAAAAAAAAAAAAAAGATTCAAAAGTAATTTGGTTCTATACTTAATTATATATCATTATATAATTTGCAACCAAATAATATTTCTTTGTGGGGCGTTCCAAAAAATTTGTAATAATGTTAGAATTTAAGAAATTTTAAATATTTTCTTTTAAGAATATAAAAGAATCACAGAAACAAAATATATATATATATCTGTATATTTTTATTTTTAATTATTTACCTTTCTCCCATTCCTTTTATTTATTTATTTGTTTTATTTATTATTATTATAATATATTTCTATATGAAAATATTTTTAAAGAGAAAACAGAAAAAAAAATAAAATTAAAAAATAAATAAATAAAAATAATATTAAAAGGAGATATAGATACAAAAGAATTAATAATTATTATATAAAAAAAAAAAAAAATAGACAAGGAGTTTTTATTTGTTTTCTACTTTTAAAGTTGCATTTTATATTTTAAATTAAAAAAAAAAAAAAAAAAAAAGTTTTTAATAAATGACCGATATACAAATACAAAATCAAACTAGTAATTTTAATACTAGTAAAAAAGAATTTGAGAATAGATTTGATGATAAAGCGTTAAGAAACTTATGTGTAAAAAACATACCCAAAGAGACAAAAGAAAATGAGTTGTTTGAAATATTTCAACCATTTGGTTTAATAGAAAGTATAAAACTTAAAGTAAATAAAAATGTTGGACCGTATGCCATATATGCTCATGTTCTTTTTAGTACTCCTGAGGAGGCTAAAAGATGTCTAAAACAAATGAACGGAAAAATTTTAAGTAATTAATAAAATGTTATAATATTTTTATTCTGTATAATATATATTTATATTATATGCACATATATATCATAATAATTATTATTTGATATTTATTTTTATTTTTTATGGTATATTCATTTATAATTTATATAAGTCAATGTTGTATGCGTTCACGAATATGAACATATAATATGAATGTGAATTATATGGTTATATCATGTTATATATATATATTTATATTTATATATATGCTTTCTTGGTTATATATATTTATCTATATCTATTTCAAAAGGGTATTATTATGATAGGTATATATATATATATATATATATATATATATATTTTCTGTTTTCTTATAGATGGAAGGGCTTTAAGAATAGATTATAAAAGGAAAAAAAATCCAGGAGATAATCCTGAGAATAATAATTTCAACAACTACAATAATAATAAGTTCCATAGGAAAATAAATAGAACTAACCAATTCCATAATAATCGATATAATAATAATAATAATAAGAGAAATATTAGAAATACAAATGTAAGAGAAATAAATAAATAAATATATATATATATATATATATATATATATATTATGTTATGATTTATAGTTATATGTGTTAAATAGTTGCTTATATTTATAGAGATGTGCACTTTTATTTGTTAATTTTTTTATATTATTATTATTTATTTATTTTTTTTTTTTCAGGATGGTTTAATGAATGATGATATTAATAATCAATATGATTCAGAAAATAGTAACCTTATAGATTATGAGGTATTTATAAAAGGATTACAATTTATATATATTAATAATTATACATATATATTATGACAGATTTATATGTATATATTTTTATTTTTTATTTATAGCAAATGAACAAGAGACCTAGGATCGGAAATATGAACGACATTAAAAGTGGAAATATAAATTCCAGTCTTGAGTTAAATCGATTAATAAAAGATTATTCTGAGAAAAAAATGTTAAACCAGTTACCTAACGACCATACAACAAATGAAGCTGAAGAAATTATACAAACATTATTAAATAATATGATGAATAATAAACCAGCAAGAATAAAATTATATTTATGTGATCATTTAAGAACATGTGCAAAACATGTATTTAATAGGCCTTCAATATATACAAGTAATAATAATGGAATGGAAACTAGTAAAAATCAAAATATATATCAAAATAATAATAATAATAATAATGAACCAATATTATATAATTCATCAGACAAAATAAATAATAATGATATGTCATTAAAAAATCAAGATATGTTTTCATCTCCTCAAGAAAAAAATATACATAATAATAAACCTATTATAACAGGAAATAATAATGAATATATATGGAAAGGTATGTTAAGTATGAAAAATAAAGAAAACTTGAATATTATTGGACATGCATTACAAGGAAATGTAAACATATTTTTAAATGCTCATATTACTAATATTGTAATAAGTCATAGGAAAAGGATGAAAAGTATACCACAAATGGAAGCTATTTATTATTTCGAAATTGAAAATAAACAAGATGAAAATATTTTTAGTTCATATAAAAATTATTTTAATACTAAAGATAGAGTTGGATTAGTATCAACAAATGAAAATTGGCATTTATATATAATATTTCCAGGAAGTCCTATATTTAATCAATTCTGTAATAATAATAATTTAAATAATATATTTATAGGTATTGTATGTTATAATCCTCAAGTAGTAGATAAGAAAAATCCTTTAACTTTTGCTGGGCAAAATATGGATACATCAAATAATTATAACCAAGCAGGTAAATAAAAAAAAATTAATACTGATAATATTGTTATTTATAAATTATTCATATTTTTATATTATCCATTTGGATATATATATATATATATATATATATATATGTATGTATATATGTACATATTTTTTCTTTTAGATTTTTCTGGAAATAATAATATAATGAAAGGTGGACAGGATCTTTACAATAATCCGAACAACCCATCCTTTCAAATTAATTCCTTAAATTTTAATGAGAAACAAAATAATAATAATAATAATAATAATAATAATAATAATAACATAGCAGATATATCTAATTTCAATAACCAAAATAAGAACCATACTAATTCTCAATATGATCAAAATACAAGGGAAGAAAAAAATTCTACTTTTAATTCAATGAGCGATAATACAAAAGAAGAAAATAAAAGCGACGTTCCAAATTGGTTAAATCAATTTAGTTCCTTAGCAGCATATCTTGTCAAAAAGTAGGAAATAAAAATATATAGACCAAAAAATAAAAGAACATATATATATGTAATATATATATATTTATATTTTTAAATGTTCCTTATTGATAACCGAATATGTGACAAGCCAAAGCAAAAAGATCGAACTACATTTATCAATACAAACATATTTATTTGAATCAATACATTTAATATGTATAATATATTATTCTTCTCTATCATTCATTCTTTCTCTTTTTTTAATTTTTAAATAGTTAATTTTTTTTTTTTTTTTCGATAATACTTATATAAAAAATTTTATATATGTATAATTAATATATATATATATTTATTTATTTATTTATTTACTTATTTAATATTATTATTTTTTATTAATAAATTATTCAAAATTAACACTTTATTTAAATGATAAATTTAAAATATTTGAAAAAATTAAAAAATCATTTAATTCGTCAAAAATCAACGCTAAATTTTGCATGACAAATTTAAAAGTCATGCAAAATTAAAAATATTATATAATTATATACGTGTATATATTATACTATCTTATATGTGTTTTTTTAATATGGTGAACAAATTATTTATTTTAATCTATAATTATTCATATCTAGTTTTATTGTTAAATGTTTTTTTTTTTTATTATTATTTCTATTTTCAACAAAAAAATATTCACATACACATATATATATTTTTAAAATATATATATATATATATGTCTCATCTCAGTTAAATAATTAAAAAAAAAAATCATTTTTTTTTTAAAATATTATTATTACATATATTAGTGGAACAAAAATTTTATGCACCATATATATATATATATATATATATATATATATATATATATGCATATACCCAAAAAAAAAAAAAAAAAAAAAAAAGCAATTTTTTTTTTTTTTTTCTTTTTTTTTTTTATGAATTCATATCAATCATTTACTTGTTAAAGATGGAAAAGCTCTTGTATCATTTATATTAGGAGGATCTCTTTTTTTAAAAATTTTTTCATCAATTTGCATTTTAGATTTATCATATTTATTATTCCAATTACTTTCATCAACTTTTTTAAAACTTCTATAACTTCGACGAAAACCTGGAAGTCTATCAACTCTTCCACCTTCTTCTAAAATATATTGATAAACATTGATAGCTTTTCTTTTTGGGTGATCTGATTTTGTATCTTCTTCTAATGTATCATTTCTTTTAGGTACATTAGTAGTAGCTTTATTAATTTTTTCGGTATTATTCTCTTCATTTTTCTTTTTCTTTTTATCGTTATTCTCTGCATTTTTATTAGAATTTAACTTTTTTTCTTGTTGTCTTCTATAGAGATCATAATCTATGGTTACTGATTTGTATTTTCTACCTGCTTTACTGCTATCTTCATAATTTTTATTTTTATAATCTATTATATTATCCCTTTTCATGCTATCATACTTACTGGTGTTATCATTATAATCGTTATACATTTTCTAAAAAGAAAATAAAAAATAAAAATATATAATAATTACATATATTTATATATATATATATATATATATATATATATATATATATATAGGAACCTTATTTATTACACATAATTTTGTTTATACCTCTCTAAAATCGAATTTATTATAATTATAAGACGGGTTATAGTTTCTTCTGTCCATATTCATTTTATAATCATAATTTCGAGTACCTCTGTAAAAATTACTACCTCCAAGAATATTAGTCGAAGCGTTACTATATCCGCCACCCCTTTTTCTTGTAAATTTATTCCTTAAATTATTTCCTCTTAAATGATAATTATCACGATAACCTCTATACGTATTTTCATTCACTTCATTAATACTAGTCACTGGATATTTATATCTATCATTATAATGAGCATTCACTCTCTTGTTATAATAATCTTTTATAACTGGAGAAGCAACATTATCATTTACTTCGATTATCTTATTAACTTCTACACAACAAAAAATATATATATATATATATATATATATGTATATATATATATATAGAGGTGAAAATAATAAAGTATAATTAAGTACATATAATATAATCATATATATAACATTTTTCTATATATTTTCATATATAATAAAATACATTCAGAATATATATAAATATTATATTCAAAATTAGGCATTATAATTTTACCATTGCTATTATCAATGATCTTTTCCTCATAAACTATATCGGGTTCATTTTTTGGAGATTCTGTTAAATTTTTATTTTCAATTTCTTCTTCTGAATTATCATCACTATCAAAAACAGAGAATTTATTAGTAGTATGGACGCTATAGCGTATTTTGGTCGCCATCTTCAACTGTTTAAAACAACTTTAATATATAATTTATAGGCAAAATAAACAAGTAGAAGTTATATATATATATATATATACTATATTTCAAATGTAAAATGAAAAAAAAAAGAATATAGTAAATAGTCGGCTATATATAATAAAAATAATTATAAGTACATATAATAAATATATATATATATATATATATATATATATAATATATATGTTATACATATACCTCACTTTTTTTTATTATTTATTATTTTTTTCTTTTTTTTTTTTGCCTCTTTTTTCAGTATTACTTTTGAAAGGGAGTTTTATTTTTAAATATGTTTTTTTCTTATTTTAAAGGATCAAAGGATAAAGGAAAAACTTATAGTTATTAACTTACTATTTTTAACTTATTGTTTTTGTTTATTGTACTTTTTTAATTCAACTGTTATTATATATAAAATACAAAGGGGAAAAAAATTATACGCTTTTTGATATTTATATATGTAGGTTATATATATATAATATGTAATTATAATATATTTTTTAATTCGTTATGTTTTAAATTTATAAAAAAATATATATTAATTTTTTATATATTTTTAAAAAATATATATATCATTTTATTTTTATATATCCATATAAATTTATATTTTTATATTATATAGTAAAATATATTGTATATTAAAAATATATATATAATATTAATATATATATATATATATATATCTTATTATATATATATATTATAAATAGTGTTATTATTTTATATATATATTATATATATATTTAATACCTAATTATATACCATATATAAATTATATTACAATATATAAATATCTATATATTATACATATATTATATGTATATATATATTATTTTTTTTTCTTTATTTTTTTGATCATTTCCCACTCATTTTTTTTTTTTTTTTTAAAAAATCCTCTTTTTTTTTTTTATGCTGATATACAACCAGTATATAAATAAATATGCCCTTATAAAAGTAAAAATAAAATATATTTCTATATATATATTTATATATATTTTTTTTATATATTTATTTATAATGAAGTAAAAAAAATATATTAAAAAATATTTTAAATTAAAAATAAAATTTGTAGAACCTTAAAGTAATATTTATAACTTAAAAAATAAGTAAATAAAAATATATATATAAATCATTGTATTATATATATTATATATATATATATGTAAAATATATATATAAATTATATATATATTTTTTTAATTTTTAAAATGAGAAAGCAGAGCAGAACCTCATTTTATGTTATTTCAGATGTGTGCAAAGCATAATATTATAATATTAATGATAAATTATTTCTTATTTTTTATTTTTTTTGTATAGAAAATTTATTATCTTCATAATTAATTAGATGCTACATTTTAAAATGTATTCCGTTTTTTTAGATTCACCAAAAAGAGAATTTATAATTATTATATATAATATATATGTATATACATTTATATTAATTCATTTTTATTTTAATTTTTATTTATAAATGGAATATTTTATAGAATTCCTTACAAAAGTTATAAAGAAAAAAAGAAAATTATTTATTTTATAAAAACACCATAACACTAATAATATATATATATATATATATATATATATATATATTTGTATTATGGTTATAAAAATTGTATATTTTTTATAATAGTTGATTAAACTGTTAAGAATATTATCATTTCTTTTATTATTTATTTATTCATAATTCTATGCATACAAAATATGGTAATAGAATATAAAATATACCACAGAACATGAATTAAGATGTATAACCTTACGACATTCGAAATATAATCTCCAGCACTAAAGCTAATCAAATCTGAAAAAAAAAAAAAAAAAATAAAATAAAATTATATGTATAAAGCATACTAAAATGTATAATATTATTATTTTTTATGTATTCATTTGTCCTATTTTAATATGTGATATTTTTAATATATATAAACACCTTTTATGTGTGTATTAAAATATTTCATAATTCATCCTTTTATATGATATTAACGAATAGACTATTTCATATATGATATATATGTCTTATCTCTTATATTATATATATATATATATATATATATATATATATATATATATATATATATATATATATTTATATTTATTTATTTTTATTTTAATATATATAACTTACATAATATTAGAAATAATAAATATGGTAACGATTTCTTTATCGTGTTATCAAAATGAGGAGTACCATTTTTTGATTCTTTAAAATATAAAGTGGAATATAGATAATTAGATAATGATATAGCAGTAGTTATTTTTAATAATATAATTGTTATGGCATCAGTATTAATAGAAAAAAAATAAGTACAATATAACATACTTAAACTATTAAATAACAAGAATGGAAAAATTATTAATATTCCTATTTTATTAAATATATATATAGAAATAATATATATGAATATATAAAAAAAGAACATAAGTTTGAATTCTTTAAGAAATTTCATAGCTTGTTGGTATAAAACATACGTTTCTGAATAAAAATATATATTCTCTATATTACTATTTTTAATAATATTATTTATTTTTTCAATTGTCTCTATATTTTTGTTATAAGAACTTGGGTAATTATGAAATATGGCACCTATCCTGCTATTCTTAATGTTATAATTCTCGTCCATCTATATAAAAAATGGTGTATAATAAATAAATAAATAAATATATATATATATATATATATATATATATATATATATATATATTTTATATTTCCTTTTTATACCTTTATGTAATTGTCATAAAATATATGTGGAGTTATTGTATGATATTGAGGAAGAATCTGATCAATATTTTCCTTATAAGATGTTTTTATTTGAAACATATGACTTTCATATATATCATCATTTTTATAATGAATCCAATTATAAATTATTTTATTAAATGTATCACATAATGATATGTCTATATTTTTACAAAATTGTTTTCTTAATAGTTCTAAATATAATTTATTTTTTTTCTTCCCTACACTTTGTAAATTATAATTAATGCATTCTTCTGGATCAATATCTAATTCATATTGAGTATCAAAAAAATTTAAATTTCTACAATCATTTTTTAGAATCTCAAATGTTGTTATCCATGATATAATAGGATCATAAATACATTTTTCTTTTTTTAAATCATCAATTAATTTTACAACATTAATTAGATTATCTTCTTTTTCATAATTAAATGTTTCAGGCAATACTAAATAAGCCGGTTCGATAACATGGCTAGCTATACCTTCAAATTTTTCTATAAACAATCTGACATTAGAATTTTTGTTCATATATCTAAAAATACTAAAATTTGTTTTATTATTGATAAATATATATAGGTATAATATTAGGAATGATAAGATGAGAAGAAATAATAGTGATATTTTTTTAAAAATGTAGAAAGTTTTTTCTTTATATTTTTGTTTATTATAAATTTTATGTTCTGTATATTCAGGGTTGTTTTTAAAAGTATCCATTTTGTCAAAATAGTTTGTGATACATTTTTTTGTATATATGGTATTATTATGATTTTTATGTATATCATTATTTTTAAACATATCATTATTTTTAAACATATCATTATTTTTAAACATATCATTATTCCTATTGATGTCATTATTTTCGAACGAATAATTATTTTCCTTAAGATTATTCAAATTATTATTATTTACCTTTTGTTGTGTATTCAAAAAAATAACCATTTCTTTTTTATCCTCCTCATCATTCATTTTAGAATGATCAATTACTTTAATTTGATCATTTGGATGATTGTCATTATTTATTGTTTCTTCCTTGAGATAAAATAAATAGGAAAACATGTTATTAAAAAAGAAGGCATAATAAATATATAAAGATATAAGAGAAAATATGGTATTTAAGCAAAACCATTTTGTAATTGTGTAGCTACAAAATAGGCCTACTGTATATATCAATATTAAAACAAAGGTTAATATTCCATTAAAATATAAGGATTTATAAGTTGCTTGTTGGTAATAAGAAGTTTCCAAATGGCTATCTCTAATGGGATATGATGAATGGTAATTATGTTTATTAGTATATCCATATATATTATTATCACTATTATCATTATTATTGTTATTATTTTTTTTTTTTTTTTGTGAATCCTTTGTGGATATCCTACAATATTGGTTATAATAAAAAATATTGACAGAACAAAATAAGACACTCAAAAAAAACAAGACAAAATAATTCAACAGGAATATACGCATTATATACAATTTAAATATTAAGTATATAAAAAATGTAGATGATAAAGAAAAAAAAGTTAATAAATAGACACATATAAGTAGAACTACTTTTTTTGTATATGTTACAAATGTTGATAGGTTAATATTTATATAAAAAAATATAAATAATAATGAAAGTATAATAAATAAATAATTTGATTGAAATCCTAAAAGAATTGAATTTTGTTCTTCATATTGTAACTGTTTATCATTAATTGTTAATACATTTAATAATTTGGTATATTTTAAAATATGTGTATATATTGTTCCATCAGGATTTTTTATATTAATATGAGATAATTTATTATTATTAATTAATTGTATATATTCATTTAATTTACTATACCAATTATCTAATAATTCATTTTGTATATTATCATCAAATGTATAAACAAATAAGAGACCTTTTATATTACTATATATATTATTTATTATATTATTCATATTTTGTGGTTCTTCAATTTTATATAGAATATTATTAGGTATATATAAAAAATTAGGTAAAAAGTATACAGCTTGAGAAAAAAATTTTTTGATATAATTGGTATCTTCTTTTATTATATTATCAAAAAATATATTCCATTTCTTTATATTATTATAATTTATATTTGTAAGTTCACTAATTGTAAAAAGACCTAAGACAAAACATTTGGTACCACTAAGGGGAGTATCATATTTTTTACATATATCATTCCAGTATATTTTTTTTTGATCTGTTACTATATTTATTTGTTTAAAATATTGTAATAAAAAGAATATATCTTTTAATATATTATAATCTAATATGTGATTTTCATCATTATTATTTTCTGTAAAAAACATAAGTGTAGCTGTTTTCTCTTTTTTATAAATATTTATAAAATGATTGGTATGGTTTCCTAGCTTGTCACTTGATTGTGTTAAGACATCACCTGCTTTTTTTATTTCAAATGATAGAGGATAAATATTTCTAATATATTTTAAACTATTATCAAAGGACACAAATGATGTTTCTAATTTATTATCAATCATAGTTTCGTAAAATAGTATACTTATTAACATAAACAATAAAAAACCTATCAATAAACTTAAAAAAACAAAATAACGTTTGTGTAGTGTGAAATTAACAAATTTGTTACATGCAAGTAGAAAAATATTTTCTTCTTCCTTAATTATATTTGGGTAATTATTATTATGAACATAATAATTTTTAGTACCCTTCTGAATATTTTGTTCATGAGTTGACATTTTTTTAGCACTTAATATATTTGTAGATGATTCATTCGAACTTTGATTAGTATGTTCTATATTATTATTATTATTATCATATGATGAAGGATTTTCCTTCACATGGATACATGCATCTTTTATGCTCTCATCATAACAATAATTATTATAATTATTCATATTATTTTTTTTTTTTTTTTTTTCTAAAATGTATATATAAACAATAAATATAAAATAAAATAATAAAAATAAATAGTACCTTACAATAATGTATAAAAATATATACATATATATAAATATATATATATATAATATTATGTCTTAGGAGTTATATTTTAGGTAATTATATAATATGTTAAATATATACATATATATATGTATTCTTTTTGTAAGACTTATGAACATGTTAACAAAATAGATCAAATAGATTTAATCCTAATATTTATATGAAATTTATATAATTTTTTTTTTTTTTTTTTTTTTTTTTTTAAATAAATAATCTTAAAATATACAATATTTTATTTAAGCATGCTCTAGGGTGTAAAAGTTTAACTGCATTATATAAGAAGGTGGAAAAAAAATTATATATTTATAAGTGGACACTACCATTATATTGATTGGATAGTTAAAAATTAATATTCGGACAATTATGAGCGAACAATTGAAAAAATAAAATAAAATAAAATAAAAAGAAATTTATCAGTGGAATGTAAACCATAATATATATATATATATATATATGACATTATAAGTACTTTAGATTTTTAAAAACCCGATTAAATTTTTTTTTTTTTTTTTATACATTTTTAATTGATTATAATATCCATAAGATATAATTATATATGTTATTATATATAAGCAAAAATATTATAACATAAAAATGTTATATAGAAGTTAAACAATAGACCTTTGAAATTACAGTAGCACTTTATATATGTTTAAGACATTTAAGGTTAAATATATATACTATATAAAAAACATATATATATACATATATATATATATTTATATTTACATGTTTTGTATATATTACTTATAATTTATGTTATACATTATTCTACATATTTATATGTATGTCTGTTTTGTACTTCATAAAAATGTTACTTTTAACCAATCGAATAATATATTATGTACATTTTTTAAAAATGTAGAGAAAAACAAAAATTCAAATTTTAATTTTTTAAAAAGAAATAAATTTATTTCATATATTAATAAATAATTATATATTAAAATTCTAAATTAGGGGGAATAAAAATATCTTAAAGAATTTATATTTTTTTATTCTTTTTATTCTTCAAATTTTTTATAGAAAATAATCATTATTCTATCATATACAAAAAGAAAAAGAATAATATGAAATTATACCATTTTAAATATATATATATATATATATATATATATAATTATTTCTTTATACACAATATATATTGTTTTATAATTTTTTTCATGAGAACGTAAGCCTATATAATATTTTTATTATTATGTAAAATAAAATCTTAATTATAATATATTATTATATATAAAAAATATATATAATATATATAAGTATAATATTAATGTAATAGAGTTAAAATATTTCCCTTTCTATATATATATATATATATATATATATATATATATATATATAATATATATATGGGCTATTATATTATAATATGTGAATGAATAGCTTTTATAAATTATAATATTTATATTATTAGCATAAAATATTAATGTACCTAAATGTAAATTGTAAAAAATATATAAAAATATAATATATATATATATATTTTTGATATAATAATAATTTCTCAAAGGAATTATCAATAGAAAATATAAATTATATATATAAGAATATATAAATAGAAGAAATAAATAAATATTAAGTATATATATATATATATATATATTTATAATTCACTATAAAATTATATATATAAAAAAAAGTACATGTTCTTAATCATTTTAATGCAATTAATGTTTTTTTTTTTTTTTTTTTTTATTATTAATTAATAATATTTTATATACATATATATTATTTGCCACAAAATCTTTAAAATTTACGTAAAAAAGCTTTTTAAAATAAATAAATAATAATAATAATAGCTTTAAGTTTACGATACATGAATAACATATTTTACAAATAAATGTATATTTAATATATATGTTATATATAAAATATATACAAATATGATTTTTAAGTTTTATATATAAAAAAATGTATGATTTTTATAATTTTACTACAAATATATAACAAAAAAGAAAAAAAAAAAAAAATGAGAAAAGATTTATTTATCAAAAAATAATATATTTTTTATCATGTAGAAAAATAAACATTATATTTATATTTATGTTTATATTTACTTATAATGACTAGAGTTATATAAAAGTTATAATAATATATAAAAAAGTACAAAAAAAAAAAAAAAAAAATACATATATATATAAAGAAAAAAATGTTAATATTTAATTAAATAAATATTCCAATAAAAAACAAAAAAAAATATATCAAAATATTATTTATATAAGTACACTTTGAAAAAATTAAAATAAGATTGAAGACAAATAAGATATAAAATATAAATATATATATATATTTTATCACGAGGTGTTAGCTATATAATATATAGTTTTATAAATTAATTCATATTTAATATATATATATATATATATAAGATTAAAATACTTATCACATAATATAAATAAATATATATTTATATAGTAAAAAATATTATATATTTTTTTTAATATTTGTATCATACAATGAGAGGATTTAATTACAACAACAATAATAATAATAGTAATAGATATAATGCTTACCCAGATTATAATAACAGCTATGGAAACTATCAAGCCTATGGTCAACAGTATAGAGCGAATTATGGAACAGGTTATGTTCCTAATTATAATAACAATTCTAATAATTATGGTAAGAATTTAGCTCCAATTGATTGGAAGACTATAAATTTAGTTCCGTTTGAAAAGAATTTTTATAAAGAACATGAAGATATAAGTAAGTTATCAGCAAAAGAAGTTAAAGAGATAAGAGATAAACATAAGATTACAATATTAGAAGGTGAAAATGTACCAAAACCTGTAGTTTCAATTAATAAAATAGGATTTCCAGATTATGTTATAAAATCCTTAAAAAATAATAATATTGTATCTCCAACACCTATACAAATACAAGGATGGCCTATTGCATTATCAGGAAAAGATATGATAGGTAAAGCAGAGACAGGAAGTGGGAAAACATTAGCTTTTATATTACCTGCATTTGTTCATATTTTAGCTCAACCTAATTTAAAATATGGTGATGGTCCTATAGTTCTAGTATTAGCACCAACAAGAGAACTAGCTGAACAAATACGTCAAGAATGTATCAAATTTTCGACCGAATCAAAAATAAGAAATACATGTGCATATGGAGGTGTACCTAAAAGTGGACAAATATATGCTTTAAAACAAGGTGTTCATATTTTAATTGCATGCCCAGGACGTCTAATAGATTTATTAGAACAAAATGTAACAAACCTTATGAGGGTTACTTATCTTGTTTTAGATGAAGCTGATAAAATGTTAGATATGGGTTTTGAATTACAAATAAGAAAAATTGTTGATCAAATTAGACCTGATAGACAAACATTAATGTGGTCAGCTACATGGCCAAAAGAAGTACAAGCCTTGGCAAGAGATTTATGTAAAGAGCAACCAATACAAGTAAATGTTGGCTCTTTGACATTAACTGCTTGTCGTAGTATTAAACAAGAAATATATCTTCTTGAGGTAATTCGTTTATTTTGCATTTAATTCATGAACATTATATGTATATATATATATATGAATGATCTTTTTTTTTTTTTTGTCATATATGCAAGTATATATATGTGCGCACACATATATATGTATTTATTTATTTGTTTATTTTATAATTAATATGTGTTATTTTTATTTTTTTTTGTAAATATATTGTTTTAAAAAAATTGTATTATTACAATATGTAAAGTTATTAATATTTTTTCCTTTTTTTTTTGTGTATGTATGTGTGTGTTTGTATTATTTACAGATATTTTATTATATTACCGTTTCATAATATATATATATCCATTCATATATTTTATTACCTACATTTTTATATTTGTTTAGAATAATAATGTACCTATTTGCTTTTATTTCATTTTTCATATTTTGTGCCTTACATTTGTGTTTTATTTGTATTGCTTATAATAAGGATTCATAGAGCAGTTCGTTGCAAATTTATAAGTGATAAATAATAAAAAAATCCTTGTTGATTTTTTTAAATGTGATGATTTCTATTTTTTAGCCAATCTTGCCTGTCCATGAAGAAAATGACATTATATATATATAAATTATTTATGTTTTTGTTGTTTATTATTATTATTTTTTTAAATTATTAAATGATTATAAGATATCCATTTATATGTTTGTTTTTTTTTTGTTTGTTTTTTTTTTTAATATTTTTATATTTTGATATACATAATTATGGAAAAGTATCTTTTCTATATATAAGGAAAATATATGAAGCGGCAAGATTGTTGAAAAATATTAATACAAAAAATTAAGAAAAAAAAAAAAAAAAAAGAAAGAGCGAAAGGAACGATTAAAAAGGAAAAGAATAAAAAAAAATAAATCATTTATATGAAAAATATGAATGATTTATATATATTTATTTTTTATTTTTTTTTTTTTTTTCCATTTCGTTTCTATCTTAATTTTTTTTTTTTTTTTTTTGATGTCCCAATCACTTTTAAATTTGCAATGAGGTTAGTTATGATAATTTATTGTTTAGCTACGTTTTTCAAATATTTCGAAAGAAATGAAAAAGGCTAACATAAATATGATCCTTATTATATAAAATAAAAATTTATATATAAATTTATATATATATATATATATATATATATATATATATATATATATATTTTCTATTTATATAAAATTCATCTTTATATTTCATTTTGTCCTATTAAATATCTGGTTTAAAATATTTCAATTTGAACAAAATATATGTATATACAATGCATACGTTTATATATATATTAATATATTTTTATATTTTTAGGAACATGAAAAAATCGGAAATTTGAAATCTTTATTACAAAGAATCTTTAAAGATAATGATAGAATTATTGTATTTGTTGAAACAAAGAAAAATGCAGATTTTATTACAAAGGCGTTAAGGTTAGATGGTATGCCAGCTTTATGTATACATGGAGATAAAAAACAAGAAGAAAGAAGGTGGGTATTGAATGAATTTAAAACTGGTAAGAGTCCTATTATGATTGCTACTGATGTAGCTTCAAGAGGATTAGATATAAAAAATGTTAAATATGTTATCAATTTTGATTTTCCAAATCAAATTGAAGATTATGTTCATAGAATTGGAAGAACAGGAAGAGCAGGTTCTCATGGTGCTTCTTTTACATTTTTAACAGCAGATAAATATAGACTTGCAAAGGATTTAGTTAAAATATTAAGAGAATCTGAACAACCAGTACCACCACAATTAGAAAAAATATCTTATTCTATGGGAAATAATCAAAGAAGAAACCCTTATTATAGTTCTGGGCGTTCAAACAATGTAAATAATATACCATTAAGAGGAAATAACAGATTCTACTAATATTATATTTATATATATATATAAATTCATATCTATTTAAATTTATATTTTACCATGAAGAATTAAAAAGAAGAGAAAAAAAAAAAAAAAATTAAATTTATTTTAACCACATATTATATAATTTTTTTATCTAATTATTTTATTTTTATATAAACAACATATGAGTTATGTAATATTATGTGTAATCAATGTTATAATGTATTATATTTTATATACATATATTCTTTTATTCATATTTTTATTTTAAGGAAAGAAAAAAAAAAAAATAATAACAAGAAAGAAAATTTTTTTTATATATAATATATATATTTATACATTATTATTATATATAAATTTATTTATTCATTTATTTTTATCATTTTCCATATGTATCATATTATATGTTTATATTTTTTTTTAACCAAATTGTATATTATAAGAAGAAATTAATATTTTTTTTTTTTTTTTTTTTTTTTTTTTTTTTTTTTGGTTATTTTTATTATATGAAATATATAAATATCATAAAATATATATATTTTTTATTTTTATTTATCTATTTATTTTTTTTACATATTTTATAGAAAAATATATAAATTCATGTACAATTCAAATATAGAATTCATATAAATTAAAAATAATAATATAAATATATCGTAATAAATAATACATATATATAAAATATATTATATATGTTCTTTACATTTTTTATTTTTTTAACATACATCATATTTATCCTTTATTTTCTATAATTTAAAAAACATAACATTTAAAAAATTAATAAACTTTTCTAAAATAAATATATTTGAAAATAAACATAAAAAAAAAAATAAGATCCTAGAATGTTCACTTTATAGTAAATGAAAAATATACTTTATTATGTAATTTTAATATTGATAAAATAAATATAATGGTATTCATAAAAAATATAAAAAGCAATTAAATTCATATGTATATTAAATATATGTATATAATATCATGTTAATGCTTTATTTATTTATTTATTTATTTATTATTTTTTTTTTTTTATAAATAAATATATTCGAGAGGTACAGTTTTGGTAATGAAAAATATACATAGTAGAATAAACAATTATTTTTTAAGTTATGATTGGTGTGTGTACTTACTACATAACGAATCAATCTTTCGCCTTTTACTAAAGATTGCCGTGTAGTAAGTATGTTAAATACAATATACCACAAATTTTTGTCGCGCCTATTAAGTTAGGTGCTTATCACAAAAATACCCCCATTAACAATTATAAATTATCAATTTTTTTTACATGAACAAAATTTAAATAAATAAAAAAAAAAAAAAAAAAAAAAAAAAAATTATGCATATTAAATAAATATATGTAATAAAAAAATTATATATATATATATATATATTATTAATTTAAAAAAAAAAAAAAAATTATAAAAAATGAAGAAATATATTTAGTATATATTATAATATATATTTATTATATATATATTATGTATATTATATTTTTTCTTATCTCTATATTATAACATATTTATTTATATATATTATTTAATATATATATGAAAAAATTAAATTTTTTTGAGCTAGCTAAAAAATTAATATTTTTTTGTGAATATCCAAAAAAAAAAAAAAAAAAATACATACATACATATAATATATATATGTATAATTATATATGTCACATATAAATTTCCTTTATAAAAAACAATTTATAATTTAATTTTTAATTTTTTTTTTTTTTTTTTTTTTATAAGAGTTGAACTGACTTTGGTAATGATAATATTTCCTTTTTTATATTTTCTAAAATATCATGTTCTTTTGATTTTATTGTAACTACTTTTGGAGTAGGTATACTATTATATGATATTGTAAGAGGGCACATATTTATCGTATCAAAATTATTATTTTTTATTTTGAATGTATTATTTGATGCCTTATAATAATTGTCATATTCATTTATATTTGTTGATATATATTTATTTGTATTATTCATATTTGTTGATATAATATTATTATATAATTCATAATTTTGTATGATTTTCGTTTTTAAACCTCGTTCATATAACCTTATATGTTTATTCCAGTCATAAGAATTTATTCTTTTTTTTCTTTCATCACATTCTTTCTTTATTTGTTCTTCATCATGTAGAGAGAAATTAAAATTGTTTCTATCATATCCATTTCGAAGTTCATTTTGCCATTTTTTTTTTTTTCCATAATTGTTATGAGTACTGTTTAAAATTTTTTCTTTTGGAATTCCCAATGAGGAGTAATTTAAAACATTATTATTTAAAGCATGATTATTTAATATTTTATTATTTCTTGACATATATCTGTTTATTCTATGTATGGGTTTTGATTCATTATACGATTTTTTTCTTATGGTTCTTACATTGTTATTTGCCTATAGAGTGGCAATAAAAAAATAAAAATGAAATAAAATAAAATGAAATAAAATGAAATAAAATAAAATAAAATAAGACTTTAGTAATATATATATATATATATATATATATATATTATATGGTGTATTATATTTTTTATTTTTTTTTCATGTATATACTTATTACCTGATGAGTACCATAAATTTGATATAACAATTCCAAATATTTTTCATCACTTATGATGTTTTTTTCATTTTTTTCAAGTGAACTAAATTCATCATTATGCATATATGTCAAGACATTATTATACATGACGTCTTCATTATTTTTAAAAATATTTTTTATATTCAATTGTGTGTCCTTTATTTGTTCATTTTCTTTTTTTTTAATTTTTTTATTTATTTCCTTATTATATTCTATATCTATATATTTATGAATATTTGGTTGAAATGTATATTCATTGATATCTTTCCACATGTCTTCATATTTTAATATGTTTCTATCTCTTTCTAAAAATTTTTTTAAAATATATACAGGATCATTATATAATGTTCTCCTTTCATGTATATGTGTATTTGATATATTTCTTTTTTCCTTTGTATATTTGATTAAATTATTCTTATCTAAATAATCTATTATTTGCTTATTATTTTTTCCACACTCATGTTTGTAATGTAGACTTTTCCCCTTTGATAATTGTATTATGGAATTATGTATTATATCATTTAAGGTATATGAATTATTTATATGATCATAATCTTCTTTCAACAAATAATCATTTTTAATAAAATGTTTGGTTGTTTGTATATTTTCATAAATTTTATTTTTATTTATTTGTTTATTTGTATTTTTTAGAATATACGAAAGAGTTTTATATATTGTATTATTATATAAATTTGATGATGTTAATATTTTTTTATTGTTACATACAATATTTGTGATTATTTTAAAAAATGCTGGTTTGGATATTAAAAGTATATCTTTACATTTTTTCCGATCCATATGATATTTGCTGTGTATCCTTTGATTAGTTTCTATTAATAAATCCAAATCATTTTCATTTGTAATTCTTTTTAATTCACTAATATTTTTATGTGTTTTATTTCTTATGTTAATTCTTTTTTCAAATAATATATTTTCCAGTATCTTTTCATTGCAAGCATTTGTAATAAAATGTGGTAGTATCTTTTTTTCAAATATGATTTTCGCTTTTTTATTTAGGAACGTATATATTTGTTCGTTGAACAAATCAATAGAACTTTCTTTTTCTACATTTAAAAGATTCCACAAATTTTCTATTATATTTAAAAAGGTTGTATTATGAAAAGGAACAATTGATTTATCTACCTTGTTAAAAGTTTTTTTTTTTTCACTTTCCATTTTTTTTTTTTTAAATAAGTATCACAAATATTTCTTTTGGTTTTTTTTTTTTTTTTTACTACATTATAATTGATTAAAATTGTATTATTTAAAAAATATGAAATAATATAGGTCTTTAAGTTTTCATTTATCATGTACATATTATAAATATTGTTTTTAACTTGTTTGATAAAATGAAGAATATAAAAAAATGAGTAAAAGACGAAAATTAACATTTATGATAATTTTTCAAAGGGTCTAAACGGATAATACATATATATATATATATATATATATATTTAGTTGTTTATTAATATAAGTGCAATTTTAGTGCTTTTTTTTTTTTTTTTTTTTTTTTTTTTGATTGCAAAAAGGAATATACCAACATATACATACATTTGTTCTGTTTTTTATTTTGTATGTACATATGATTTGAAAGACTTGAAAGGATATGCAACGGATAATGATACAATATATATATATATATATATTTAAAAATATTGAAGGGTGATACATACATTTATCTTATCCCTTTATATAATAATTTATAATTTATAATCTATAATCTATAAATTTCTTTTCTTTTTTTCAATTTATTTAATATTAATTATTATGTTTAAAGTTTCTTAATTTTCTATTTTGAACATTAATTAAAATGAAATACTAATAAAATAAAGACAACACTTTTAAAAAATATATATAAATAAATATATATATATATATATGTATATATGTATATGTTTATATATATAACCCCTTAAGCTTAAAACTTATAGTGAGTTATAGAAAAGATCTGATATGTGCAAAAATAAAAGTCACATATGTAATAGCCGTGTAATAATAAAAAAAAAATATATATATATAATAAATAAATATGATATATAAGTGTATATTAATTTAAGTAAATTGTTTAGTGTGAGGTACACCACACATGAAGATGTTAAAGAAATAAAAAATTAATAACTTCAGTAATAAAAAAAAAAAATACAAATATATATATATATATATATTTATTTATTTATATATTTAATTTTTTTATTATATCTTTATTAGAGGGCGTCATTGAGAACAAATTCTGTCAATAAACGGACACCAAAACCTTTTGGTTTTCTAGCTTTGAAATTCCATGAGACTCCAGCAATATCAATATGTGCCCATGCAGTATTTTGAATAAATTCTTTTAAAAATAATGAGGCTACAATTGATGAAGCTTTAACACTTGATGAGATATTATTAATATCAGCATATTTTGAATTTAATGTTGCTCTGTATTCATTAATAATTGGTAACCACCAGACTGGTTCGTTTGAAGTTTTTGAAGAGTTTAATAATTTATTGATAAGTTCTTCATTATTACCAAAAACACCAGCATAACTTGTACCTAATGAGTATAACATAGCACCTGTTAATGTAGCTATATCTACAATATAATCAACACCTAATTTTTCAGCATATACTAAAGCATCAGCTAATGTTAATCTTCCTTCAGCATCTGTATTACCAACTTCTATAGTTTTTCCATTTGATGCTGTAATAATATCACCTGGACGATAGGAATTTTTAGAAACCATATTTTCACAAACAGCACTTAAAAAATGTATTTCTACATTTTGTGGTTTGAGTGTACCTACACAATAAGCACAACCTAAAACAGCTGCACATCCACTCATATCAAATTTCATTAAATCTATCATAGATCCTGGAGCAGCTTTTAAGTTATATCCTCCTGAATCAAATGTTATACCTTTTCCTACTAATGCAACTTTTTTTTTGACATCTCCTTTGCTTTTATATGTTAAATGAATAAATTTGTTTGGATACATACTACCTTTACCTACAGATAAATAAGCTCCCATTTTTAATTCTTCAAGTTCTTTTACTCCTAGAATTTTATATTCTAAATTTAATTTTTGAGCTAGCTCAACAGCTGCATTAGATAATGATACAGGATTACAATAGTTGGATGGTGCAGCTATTAGTTGAGATGCATAATACGTACCAAAATAATAAACAAGAGCTTTTTCAACTTCTCCATTATATGTATCAGCATTGTTTATATATACACCTAAATGTTTTATATATTCCATATTAAGATTTTTATCTGTAGATTTGAATCTTTCATCAGTCATATATTCATAGAATAATGTTTCTAAGAAAAAACGAAATAAATTCTTATCAACATTAATTTCAAAAACAACAGTCAATTTAGAAAGTTTATTATCATGTAACATAGAAACTAATGATAATACTACTCTTTTAACATCAGCTTCACTTAAATCTGCAACTGATCCACATCCAACATAACCAACAGCAACGGAAGTTTTCTTATCATTAAACATAAAAAAATGTTTTGATGTTCCTAATTTAACATTAAATTTTTCCATATTCTCATCTTTTAAAAATTCACTCACATTTTTATCATTAACTTTTGAGTTTATTTTAACTGGACCATTTTCTTTACCAGGATTATTAACTAAAAATACAGTTAATCCCTCATCAACATTACAACCTCCTTTTAATTCATGAACTTCAACTTTTATATCATGAATAGGAGTAGTATATTCAATTGGAATACTTGTAGGATCTAAGGAAACAACCTGTGGTACTGCGCTTGCCATTTTTATTTCTTTATTTATACTATGAAAATTTAGTCCCTTCTTATTATTATTAATATTTATGAAATTTATATTTTTTGCTAATTTATTATTACAAAAAGAAAAATTTTTTAAACCCTTCTTATTATAATTAATAATATTATTATTATTATATATATTTGATTTACAGAATCGTTTTTTTACAATATTTAAATATATCTTTTCTTTTTCAGATATTGGCAAAAATTTACAGATAGAAGAAAAATACATCAGAAAATTAAAATAATAATAAAATATAAATTTATAAATATTATATATATATATGTATGTATTTTTTTTTTTATAATATTTATTATACTATATATTTTAAATATATATTTATATATATGTAAAAAAATATATACATAAGTATAAATAAAATATATATTGTATGTATATTATTTATATGACGTAAATTATGTATATATAAGATGTATTATATATATAGTATATATATATATTATATGTATATTTTATTTTATGATACATGTATCTTTCATATGTATATTACATATATATATAATATATGATGTTATTATTATTTTTTTTTTTATAATAAATAAATATATTTTTTTTTTTTTAATACGTAGCAAATATATAAGGAATATTTACAAAGCACATATCAAATTATTCCTTTATTATAATATTTTTGTATTTTATATTATTATTAAACCATGCACAAAGGTTTATTTTTATTATTATTATTTTTTTATTATTTTTTTTTTTCCACTGTGTATAGTAGATCTTAGGATATAAAAATAAAATACCGTACAAATAAAAATATGCAAGTATTATTTTAATGCAATGCATAATGTAACATATGTATACAAAAGGAAAAAAAAAATATATATATATATATATATAATAGCATCACATAAGGAATATATATAAAAAAAAATATAGAAATATATATATTATAAAATATATATATTTTATAATATGTATGTATTTTATTTATTTAATTTATTCTGCTTTAAATAGTATCCGTAATTCAAAGAACACATATATGATATATATATATATATATTAATATATATATGATTTTTTTTTTTTATTTATTTTTTCCCCTTTAAATATTGTATCCGTAATTCAAAGAACACATATAAAATATATAATATATATTTATATATATATTATTTTTTATATGCTTATTACTCATAATCAATGTGTGATTATCATATATATATATAAGAATTAGCTTAAATATATAGGAAATTATTTTTTTATGTCATTTGTCATTATATATAACATAAAAAAAAAAAAGAAACTAGGATATATATTGAGGGATGCCATATAACCTTCGAAAATTATTTAATGGCTTTATATTTATATAGGTGAAATCAATATTTTGGAAAGAACATTGAAAATAATTGAACGCTCTTTTTTTTTTTTTAAAATATATAATTTAAATTTCTTTTAACAAATATTATTTCTATAATATAATATATTTATATATAAATTTTTTTTTTTTTTATATGAACAGTCATATTTTTATATATACATATATAATATAAATAATATAAAGAGAAGAAAGAAAATGGCAATATATTCAAGAAAATAAAATAGAATAAATAAATAAATAAGCAATATGTTTAAAAATATAAATAATTTTGTTCTATCATTTTTTCAGTAAATATATATATATATATATATATATAATATATTTCGTTCTACATTTTTAAATACATTTTTTTACCTTTTAAATATTTCATATTTTTTATATTTTTATTTTTTAGTAATATGAAGAAGAGCTTATGCTTTTATACATTATATATATAATATATATATTTATTTATTATTTGTTTATTTACTTTTTTTTTTTTTTTATAAGTTTATGATTCTCTTCAACGCGTACAGTAATTTTTTATGTTATACATATAATATATATATATATATATTATATATTTATTATTTATTTTATATATATAATTTTTTTGCATTATTGAAATATTTTATTTGTTGTTTTTTATTTGTTTTATTTAAATATATATTATATATATATGATTTTTTTTTTTTTTTTTATTACAAAAAATATATAATTATTGATTTATATATAATATAATATAATATATAATAAATAAACCCACCCTCGCAAATATAAAAAGCAAAACCAAAATTGCAAACTGTATATATTATAAATTCATAAATTATAAATTTGTGGGTTATATAAAGAAAGAAATTTTGTCGTTTTTTTTTTATTTTTCGTACAGGTTTTTATAAATATATATATATATATATTTATATTATTTTATACACATTTTTTTGTAAGTTTTATTTGTAATTAAAAACATAAATAAAGGTTTTTGTTTTATATTTGTAAATTAAAAAAATCATATACATATTTTATATATATATATTATATACATGCTTTTTTTTTCTTCATATATAAATTAAAATTTATAATATATATATATATATTTCTTTTTTTTTTTTTTTTTTTTTTTTTTTTTTGGTTTTCATTTCGAATATTTATAATAAGTACAAAATATACATTAAAAAAAAAAAGAAAACATATATATTGCATATTATAAAGAAGGTTGTTATTTTTGTTTAATTATTTTTATTTCTTTAAAAACAACATATATATATAAAATATAACCACCAAAAATAAAAATATATAATTTTATGTATATTATATAAAATGGTAAAATATATATATATATATATATATAATTTGATTCTTTTCGCATTTATCTTTAATCTTTAATTCTAACTTTTATATAAAAATTATAATATATAATATCATATAACAACATAATTATGTTTTTATGACTCTATAATATTTTTTAATTTTTTTGTTTTATTTTTTTATCTTTAATTTTTACGCGCATAAATTCAATGATATAAAATATATACTTATAATTAAAAATAATAAAAAACTGTACGAATTAAAAATGTACATCTCAAAAAGTTATACATACAATATATGATTATGAAATTATCTATATTTCATGGATTCTACATAATAATATATACATACATATGTGTATATTTTTAATCTTTTTATATTTTTTTATTTTATATATATATATATATATTTTTTTTTTTTGTTATTTTAATACATTTTTAACAAATTCTATAAATTATAATTTATTTCAACGTGATTATTATTATTTTTTTTATTTTATTTTTCTTTTGCACAAAATGTAAATAGCATTTTTTCTTTTATAAAAAAGAAGCCGAAGAAAAAAATATTATAATAATAAAGTAAAAATTTTTAAATGAATAATACAATATAAAATATAGAAAATAAAAAAAATACACACACAAGCATATATATATCTATATATATTGAATATATGACATGATGAAAATAATATAGTGATTTCCCCTTTTTTTTTTCTCGCATTTGCTTAATAATACATATATCATATGAAGAAATAAATATAAAATGAAAGTTTTAATATTATATTTTATATTTAGTTGTTTTCATATTATATGTGTCCTATTTGTTTATGCTTCTTTAAATATAAAGACACATAACGTTTTCCCATTTGATGTGGTTGAAAACAATTACCCACATTTCCTACAAAATATATCATTTGTTGAAGAAAATGTAGAAAATAAAAATTATTGTTTCACAATTTTTAATAGTAATAATAAGACAAATGAACAAAAGGTGACCAAAAATAAAACCAAAGAAAGTATAACAAGAGTTAATTTGATATCACATAATTCTGTTCAGGAAATACAAGAACAACAAAAATATGAGAAAAATATTCAGGCAAAAATAAAAAAAAATGAAAAAGAAAAAAAAAATATGAACAAGTCAGGTAAAACAAAGCCAAATATTCTTATTTGGAAAATAAAAGAAAATATGAATAAAATTTACAGTTTTTATTATTTAAGAATATTCTTTGAAAATATTATAAATTATAATAATATATATTTTGGAAAATATAATGTTTATCCTTTTAATAATGATACGATATTAATACAAAATATAAATTCAAAAAATTTATATTGTAATAATGGGTATCATTTTATATATAAAACAAATAATATACAAAATATTATACAAAATAGTCCATGTGGTACACACAAAAATTTTTTTTTAATTTATGAAATATATGAATATCAGATACCACAATATATAGAAAAAATATATACTTTTAATAATACCTTAAGGATTTATAAGAGAAATATTCCTTTTATTAATACATATGAAATATATATATCATCATGTGAAAAGAAAAAACCATGCCATTTATCAAATAAAAATGAATGCTCTAATTATCATGAAAAAATATATAATAATATACATATGAAATATAATAACATAAATTTATATAAAAATAGTAAAAGAAGGAAAAAGAAACAAAAAGGAGACAAAGAATATGATCTATCAGATAATAAAAAGGATAAAAATAAAGAAAATTTTTCATCACATAATGAACTAATAAATACAATAACTACCAAATATCCATGTGTATTTTGTATGAAAAAGGGTATAACATATGATAATATGAAATATATAAATGTAATATCCAAATATGTGAAATATAAACTATTATATAATGAAAATTATAAATATAAAAATAATCAAAGTAGCATCACTACATGCTCTTTACCAACAAAGCATAAGTGTACCTTTTCCATGTTATTCATGTACACATCATATGAAAAATATAATAATGAAAGTGAAGAAATTAATAATACACAACGAATAAAAAATGTAAATCAAATGTTAAAGTATAATAAATATACAAAAAAATATATCAATAAAAAAGAAAAGATTCTTTATATATATGATCATTTAAAAAAGGAAGTTATAATATATTTAATTATATCTTACTCAAATAAATACGAATTTGATTCTATAAATAAAATATATGATAAGAATAATACAAATGATGCATATGAAAATTATAGTATAAAAAGTGAGCAAGAATTTGTCCCACACAAAAAAAAAAAGAAAAAAAAAAAAAAAAAAAAAAGAAAGACACAAATGGTATGAACAAAAAAACAAGTGAAATTAAAAATAATAATATGAAATATATGATTAGTATGAATGATACGAATTATAATATGAATAATAACAAAAAGAATAACGAGGCATATATATTTTATAATAATTATTATCCATATAATAGAGAAATATATACAAATAAATGTCATATAAGTGACTTGAACAACTGTTCAGATATATATGAAACAAAAGATGGTATGTGCTATTATCATAATATAAATAACTCTTTTATGTATGAAAAAAATGATGAAAACTTAGTGTGTCCTATAAATGAGAATTCGGAGATAATCCAAGAGAACTTGAATAATTTTGAAATAATTAATAGGAGGATAAAGAACGAAGTATATTATAAAAATGATTTTTATGAAATGGATATAGAAAATGAAAAAGGATTATATAAAAAATATACGAATAATAAAAGAAGATGGGATATATTATCACCAGTATATATGTATATTGATTTTTTTATAAAAGTTTTATATAATATATATTTCTCCATATTTGTTGGTATAAATAGATACAAAAATATTTTATATGAAAAGTTTATAAAGAAAATACAAAATAAGAAGAATGCATATATATATGAGATACAAGATAAGATGAATTCTGAGGTTATGTTGGCAGATACATGTGTATGTAATAATGATGATAATTATATGGACGATGATAAGTCTAATACTAAACATATTTACAATAATAATAGTAATAGTAATAATAATAGTAATAGTAATAGTAATAATAATGGTGAATATTTTTTAGATTGTAGAAAAAAGTGTAGGGATGAAAAAATAAAGAATAAGTCAGAAAAGAATGAAAATAAAAATGAGAAGAGTTATTATTATTATTATATTAACTACAATAATAGTAATTATGTTTTTGAAGTAAGTAGTAATTTAGGATTACTTGGAGATGTATATATGAATGAAGAAATAGTATATCCATTTTATCCTATACCTAATGATATATTAATTAATAATATGAAAAAATATATAAAAGAAGGAAAAACGTTTTCTGTATATGTTGATCAATTAAGACCAGATATTTTTAATTGTAATAAATTTAAAAAAATAAAATGGGCATTAATATTATTTTTTATACCAGCATGGTTAATTATAAATATAGTATATATAATATTAGTACAGAAGATGTGGAGACAAATGTTAAATCCTTTACATCGATTATTAATATCTCCATCATTAATAAGATTATCATTTTATATATTATTATTAATGTTTTGTATGCAATGTCCATATGTAAATAATAATTGTGTTGAATATACACTTATGGGTTATATGGCATTGAATACTATGTTTAGTACGATTTTTCATGGTAATTTACTTTTAATTAGTAAAGGATATATGATAACAAGAGGAAACTTTGATAAAAGAGAAAGTTTATATTTAACTTTAATTATAAGTATTATATATATTATAACATCTATAAACCAATTGAATATAATTAATAGTACACCTATATTAATTAGTTTATATATTATTCTTTTATTTATTTTAGTATATAATATTTTATCTATTATTAATTTTTTAAAATTGAAATTATCTTTTGTAAGAGATGTAGGTATAGATGCATGGGAAGAATCCATTTGTATTAAATTAAATATGTATAAAGTATATCTAACAGTAATCATCATATTTTTTTGTTTTGAAATAATATTACATTCATTAAATATGCTATTTAAATCATCATCCGGAAATTTAACACTTGTTGAATATACCATAGAATTAGTAATGTGGTGTTGTGTTTTATATATCTTCAGATACAGAGGAGATGTTCTATATTTCTCTTTATTATATGATAATATTACATTCAATGTTATTCCATTATATATAGCAAAATCAACAAAAATAATTGAATTAAACCTTGATATAGACAAGCAGAATATAGACAAAGATTTACTTTTTAATATACCAATATTTATTTTAAACCCAATAGAAAAAAATGATCAATCTTTTCTATCAAGAATGTCTGTAGGATGGCCTATAAATATGACATTACAACTAGAAAAGGAATCTATATCGAAATAAACAACAAAAATAAAATTAAAAAGAAAAATGTATTGTATTATAATATGAGTATCTATATAAACATATAAATTAATGGTACATATATGTCTATATGTGGACGGATAATGGGATCGAATTATATTTTAGAGAACAAAAAAAAAAAAAAAAAAAAGAAACACATATATTTTAAAACAATTCAATGTTTAATATTTAATTCTAATTTATTATTTTTTTGTTCAAGATAAAATGGGTTATGAAAAAATAATCACATATATATATAGATGAGTCAGAAATTGTTCAAACTTTTTATTTTATTACACTTTTTAGAAGTTGGTATCAGAAAAGATTGGAATATTTATTATTATTATTTTATATATATATATTTTTTTTAATTATATATTAAAAAAGGTATATATAACTAATTTTGTCTATAACACTAATTAATATTATAACATATATATATATATTTATTATTTGCCTTATTTAATATTTTATACTTTAATTTTTGATGTTATAATTTTTTTGATGTATTAATTTTTTTTTTTATATATTACTAGTCAAAATAATTATATGTATATTCATGTATTTATTTATTTATTATAATTCTTTTGTTTTTGAAATATTATATTTGTTTATTTAAAAAAAAAAAAAAAGGAAAAGGAAAAAATTATATATATATATATATATATATGTATTTATTTATTTATTCATTTTATTTTATTTTTTTGTTATCATATTCTTATACCTTTCATGCATATATACACACATATATATTTTTTTATTCTTTTAATTCAATAATTTATTCATTTCTATAATATGTTTATTTTTTTTTAATTAATTTATTTTTTGTTTTATTAATATTTTAACTCATGTTTTTATTTGTGTTTATATTTAAGAAAATTATATACAGCATGATTATGCTGTTATTATCCATAGGATATCTAATAAAAATTGGATATATATAAAAAAATAAAAACTAAGAAATATATATGTATCATATATATTTATATATATATATATATCATATTTGGTGTTGCATCAAAATGATAGAGAATGAAGATATGTAGACATATATACAACATCTTCCTTCTTGATAATACATGCATCTTCATATTTATTAGAATAAGCTATAGGTATATCCTTAGTACATAATCTAATAGGTTTTGTTATTAAATATGAAGAAAAGTTTTCTATAACTTGTGTATATAATTCAGCTCCTATACCTCCAAAACCAGCTGATTCATCCAAAATTAAACATTTCTTTGTTTTTTTAAGAGATTTTTCTATAGTTTGCATGTCAAATGGTTTTAATGAAATTAAATCAATGACTTCTATATCTATATTAAATTTTGTTAATTCATTTGCTGCTTCTGAAGCTAAATGTCTTGTTATTCCATATGACAAAACAGTTAGATCTTTTCCTTTCTTAACAACTTCAGCTTTATCAATAGGTAAGGTGTAAGGTAAGAGAGGAATTTCCTGTTCATAATTATATAATAAAACATGCTCTAGAAATAATATAGGATTATTATCTCTAATAGCTGATTTTAATAATCCTCTAGCATTAAAAGGAGTTGAACATGAAACAATTTTAATACCTGGTATACTCATTAAATAGGATTCAATTCTTTGAGAATGTTCAGGACCTAATTGTTTTCCTATACCTCCTGGACCTCTAATAACTATAGGAATATTAAATTGACCATCACACATATATCTCATCATACATGCATTATTTGATATTTGATTAAAAGCTAATATTAGAAAAGACAAGTTCATACCTTCAATTATAGGTCTTAAGTCATTAATTGCTGAACCTATACCTAATCCCATAAAAGCATTTTCACATATAGGTGTATCTAAAACTCTAGAAAAACCAAAAAAGTGAGCTAAATTTTTTGTAACTTTATATGAACCTCCATACAACCCTACATCTTCTCCAATCACATATACACCTTTATCTTTTTTCATTTCTTCATATATTGCCATATGTAAAGCTTCACTTATATTTCTTTTAACCTTTATATTTTTCATTTCATATAAATAATTATCATCATTCAAAATAATTTTATTCTCATTATTTGTTATATGATCAATTCTATTTATACTATTTAAATGCTTCACTTTGTTTTTAACTATATTAGAAAAACCATTCTTTCCTTTCAAAAAATTTAGTGGCTTCATAGTTCCTTTATTTGTCTCGCATGGATACATAAATATGACCCAAAAATAAATCAACAAAAAATAATATTTATTGTTTACTATATTATTTTTATTTCTCCCCATTATAAAAAAAAAAAAAAAAAAAAAAAAATATATATATATATATAAAATATATATATTTAAGTACCTACTTTAATGTTATCGTTATATATATATATATATTATAATTTTACTTTTGTTATTTATTTTATTATTTTATTTTATTTTTTTTTTTTGGAATTATTCTATATCATAATTAAATAAATATATATATTTTTTTATCCTTTTCCGAAATGCTATTCTCATTTAAATGTTGTGTTATTTTCCTTTTATGAAATACAAAAAAAAAAAAAAAAAAAAAAAAAAAAATCAAGACGTATATTTCAACACCTACAATAATTATGATACATTAAAATTTACGACACATTCATGTAGTTATATATTATTTATTCTTATTTTATAAAGAAAATACAACAAGAAAAATAACATATAATATGTTGTGCAAATTAAAATGTGTACAGGCAGAAAAAGTCTTTTGCAATGATTATATGTGTTTTTCTTTTCTTTAATACGACATATATAAAAAAAAAATATATACATAAATTATATATATATATATATATATATATATATATATATATATGTATATATAATGGAAAAAAAAAAAAAAAAATTGAAAAAATATATAATCTTAAAATATGTTTTATTTTATTTTATTATTATTTATTTATTTATTATTTTTTTTTTTTGTAAGGTGAAAATTCAATGTATTCATATAATGGTTCCATTAGAGTTGCAAAAAATGAAGAATATTCTCAAGTATAAGATGATACAATAAATCAATAATAATTAATACGAAGAAAAAGTATAAGTATCAATAAATATATATATTTTCGAATAAATAAATGTATGTTTAATAATATTCTATATATATTTAAGAATTTATTTGGAAAATATTCTATCACAAAAAAAATTGGATATATTATATTTATATGTTAAATAATAGATCTATATTTTTAATATTATTATGTTAACTATATTATTTTTTTTTTTTTAAATATGAGGAATATTTTGTTAGTTTTTATAAAATAATATTTTAACTTTTTATTATTTTTATAATTTTGTAAAGGATAATTATTTTCAAAAATGGAGATAAAGGTAAAAAGACAAATGATAAGTGATAAATATATAATATAATTTTTTTTTTTTTTTTTTTTTTCTTATCTTTTCTCTTAATCTTTTACTTATAAAATAATATATATATATAAACATTGGAATTACAAATAATTCATTTGTTGCATATATATAAAAACTAATCAGATCAAATTTGTGTTCTCATGCTTATTTTTTTGAAAAAAAATTTGTGGATTATATTATATACAAATAGAGGAATAAAATTATATATTTTGTTTTTATGTTACAAAAATGAATATAAAATTATATACATTATGTATTTTTTTTTTTTTTTTTTTTTTAAGGTCATAGAAAAGTTCAATTATGTATTTAAAAAAAAAAAAAAAAAAAAAAAAAAAAAAAGGAACATGCGTCCCTAATTATAAATACATATATATAAACTGTAATTAAATATAAATAATATTTATTATATATTTAAAAGATCCAATTAATTATGTTTTATTCTTTATATATATATATATACATATATATAATATAATGAGTGTGTACTATTATACATATATATATTTTATTGTAGAAAAAAAAAAAAAAAAAATTAATATATTTTTTATATTTCACTTATAATATATATATATTATAATATTTAATTTTCAACTTTAATTTTTGTTCATGTGAATATTACATTTATATTCATAAAAAATAATATAATGTATAATACTTTATATTTATTCTTAACATATAAATAAAATATATATTTATTATTTATTTTATTATTATTATTTTTTTTTTTTCCACTTAAAAAAATGTAAAAACTTATTAATTTTTATTTTTTTATTATAATTATATATAAATTATAACACTATCATATGTAATTATATTTTATTAAAATATTAATATATATATGTTAATGATAAAAATATATATATATATATATATATTTTATAGTTCTCAATTATTTTGAGTATAATATTATATATTTATTTCTTCATATATATATATATATATAATATAATAATATATGTGGTATTAAATGAAATGTTATTTTATATATAACAAATAAGAATATATATTTATATACTTATGATTATATATATATATATATATATATATATATATATATAATATGTTAATTAAAATAAAAAACATTAAGGAACAAAAACTATATATATATATATTTAATAAAATTAAAGAGTTATAATATGCCTTAAGAAAATATATATTATATATTATATATATATAATATAATATATATATATATTTTTATTTCCTACAATGTGATAATAATGTAATTTATATATTATTCATTTTTTGTTATATATTTATTATATAATAATATATAATATATTAATACACGTTCTTATATATTTTATAAATTAGATATTCTCTTTTTTTATATTGAATATGTATAAAAAAATAAAAAACATTCTTATTTTACAAATAATTTTTTTTTTATTTTTTTATCATATTTTTATGTAATATATATTTATATGAAGAAAAAAAAAAAAAAAAAAAAAAAAAAACTATCATATATATTATAATATATATGTATAAATCATTATTTTTTTTTATTTTTCTTAGTTTTTTTTTTTGGAAAAAAAACAGATTTTATATATAATACATATAAAATATTTACATATATATAATATAATATATAAGAGAAAAATAATAAAGTGAATAATAAATAATTGTATTTTAAAAGGAGAGACCCTTTTTTTTAAAAAATAAATAAAAAAATTATCATTGTATATTCCTTTTTTTCTTTTCTTTATGTAATATATATATATATATATATATATATATATATTTTTATATACAAAAAGAGTTATATTAAAAAATCAGAGAAAAAGGAAAAAAGAAAAAGTGTAGCTTATATATCATTTTAATCGATATGATATTACATAATAGAAAGAGAAAGAATTATGATAGAAAAAATGATGAGAGGGATGAAGAAGAAAAAAAATATATATATGACAGAGATATAATATATGAGCAGATATATTCTCTTCCTAAGAAAAACAAACCAAGATGTTTAGTGATATCAGACTATAAGGATAATTTATTAAAATATTTTTCTAATATTGTAAAAGTAGAAAATTATGGAAGTAAAGATTTTAGAAGTAAATGGTATATTCATTTTTATAAAATATGTTTATATAATGAAAAAATATATGGAGGTAATATAATTGGAAATAAGAAAAATATCGATAAACTAATAATGGAATATAATGTAGAAGATGTCTTAAGAAAATTACAAACTTTAGTAGTACGTCGATTAGATTGTGAGAATTTATATTATCAAAAAATCTTAGTGATTACATGTTTATTATTTGATTTTTTTCAAAATAAAAAACATGTAAATATTAAAAGTTTAAAACATTTAGAAGGTGAAGAAGATGATACCAAAAATACAGCAAATGATTCAAATGATGAAGATGATGAAGAAGAAAAAAGAAAAAAAAAAAATGATAAAGATGAAAAGAATATAGAATATTATAATGATAAAAATATTAAAGATAAATATAATAAAAAAAAAATTAGTAAAAAACGATCAAGAAAAAATTCTTCTAGATCGAATTATTATGATGAATATGATGATAGTATCTATAGTTCAAATAAAGATGAAGATAGTAGTGAATATATTATGACAACTAGACGTAAAGATAATAAAATAGAAATTAGAAAAGATCATCCTGGAGATATAAATTATCATAAAAATTATTATATTATTGAATTTAAAAATATATTATATAATGAAAAAAAGAAATTTAATAATTTAGAAATATTTTATCATATCAGTAATTTTATAATACATAGATATTGGTATTCTGAAGAATATTCAACATATAATATATTTATATGGTTTCTTAATTATATGCATAGTAAATTAGAAATAAGAAAGAGTATTCAGAAGATTAATGAGCAGTTAGAAATGTTTATTAATATCCATCCAAAAATATTTAATATATCTCATGCAAAAAAAAAAAGAAAAAAAAATAATAACAGTAGTTATATTAATACAAATAGTACTGGTCGTTATTTTGAAAATGGTGTATTAGATTATCCATATATAAAAAATAGGCAGAAACAAATTGGTGGTGGTTTTTCTGATATGACAGATATAGAAAAGAAGAATAAACAAAACATAACAAATTTAAATACTTTTGGTAATAATATTATGAATAATAATTCATTTTTTAACAATACAATGAATAATATAAATAATAATAATAATAATAATAATAATGGTACTACTAATGGATTATCTTTAAATTCATTTAATTCACCTTTTAAAAGTTTTGATCAATCCAATAATATTTTTAGTAGCAAAGGTGGAGAAAGTAGCTTATTCAAAAAAACTGTCACATTAACAAATAACATGAACAATAATAATAATAATATGAATAGTAATAGTAATAATTTATCGTCACCATCATTATTTAATAATACTACAGGTGGTGGTCTATCAAAGTTTAATCTAGGTTTTTCAAATATTCAGAATAATAGTAATAATAATATGAATGCATTTAGTAGTGGAATGGATAAAACAAATATAATGACTGCAGGTACAGGTTTATTTGGTGATAAATCTATGATGAATAATAATACATCCAATATGAATAATATGAATAATATGTCTAATATGAATAATATGTCTAATATGTCTAATATGTCTAATGTGAATAAGAATTTATTACTTAGTAATACACAGAATAAACAAGTAAATCTTTTTGAAAATAATAATATGACGAATGGTAATAAATCTACAAATGGATTATTTGGTTTTGAAAAGAATAATTTTAATACAATATTTGGAAATAATTCGAATAAAGAAAAGACTAACATATTTTCATTTAATAATAATCAATCAAAAAATAATCTTTTTGAAAATAAACAATTAAATAATATGTCAAATAATATGTCAAATAATATGTCAAATAATAATAAGGATCTTTTAGGAAATACACAAAATAATACAGTATCGAATAATTTATTTGGAGGTAATATAACAAATATGAATAATAATATGTCATTAAATTCTAAATCTTTATTTGATAATAGTATGAATAATCAAAAGAGTAATATCTTTTCATCAGTTAAATCAACTGAATCTATATTCAACAACAATAATAATAATAATAATAGTAATAATAGTAATAATAATAATAGTAATAATAATAGTAATAGTAGTACAACAGTTCCATCTGCTCGTTCTAATATTTTTGGCTCTCCTTTGAGTAACACCCAACAAAGCCCATTTAACAAAGCAGCAAATAATACATTTGGAACTATAAATCTTGATAATAATAATAATAATATGAGTAATAATAATAATAATAATAATAATACTAGTAATAATGTGGGTTTAAATTTTAATAGTACCAATATTACAAATAATATTACACAAATGAATGGAAATAATCAAACATTTAATAACCCATTGAATAATGTAGTTCAAAATGATAATAATTTAATTAATCTTTTTAATAATGAAAATGGATCAAAGGAACTATTTAAAGATTTAAAAATTAATAATGACAATGGACCAAAATTTTCAGTAAATAAGAAACCATTATTTTCTAGAAGAGCAACAAAAAACTCTACTCTTTCAACAAATACTTTGAATGAACAAAATAATATATTTAGTTCATCATATATGAATAAGGATAGTCTATTAAATAATCAAGAGAAACCACTTAAAGTAATATTTGGTCAAAATAATACAGCTAATGAAAATGTAATCAATGCTAATACTACTATTAATAGTACGACTACAAATAATACATCATTATTTAATGCACCAAATAATAATAATAATATATTATCAACAAATGGTGAAAAAAATTTATTTGGTCAAACAAATAATCTTTTGAAAGGCTCATCATCCATAGTTTTTAATTCAGCTTCATTGACAGGAGCAACAAACACAATGAATAATAATAATAATAATAATAATAATGATAATAGTTTAAATAATAATGATAATTCTATTAATAATAATACTAGTGGTGGTATAAGTGGGGGCTTTTTTGGAAACAAAAATCTTTTCGGCAATACAACAAATCTTTTTGGAAGTAACAACAACAATAATAATAATAATAATAATATTAGTGTAGCTAATAATAATAGTAATAACCTAGAAAACAACATGCCTTTTAATTATAATGATCAAAATAATAATAATACAAGTTTATCCATGCCAGTTAAAAAATTAACCTTAGAAGAAAGAAAAAAAAAAACATCCAAAAATAGTATGCTCTCATTATTTTCAAATAATAATACTAATGAAAACCAAAGTGCAGATAATTCAATAAATGCTTTATCAAAAAATATTATGAATAATAATACATCTAATTTGTTTAATTTTAAAAGTAATAATGAAAATAATAATGATACTACTACACAAACAACATCAAACATTTTTGGATTTAATACAAAAGATAAACAAACAACATGGGGAGACAATAAAATCACATTTGGCTTAGGTAACAATAATTTATTATCAAATCAAGAAAATAAAGAAACGAATAAAAATCCATTAGATAATATATCTTCTACAAATACAACTGAAGATAAACCAGCCAAAAAAATTAATATATTCGGTACTAGTGCTTCCTTATTTAAAACAACAGAAAAGACAAATGAAAAAGAAAATGAAAATAATACATCTGAGGAGAATAAAATAAAAAATATATTTCAATTTAATACAAAGGATGAAAATAATGATAATAAAGGAGAGACCAAAAATAATCTATTATTAAAAAGTGATGACAATATAAATAAAGAATCTGATAAGGAAAAAAATAATAAAGAAGAAAATGTTGTCAAAGGAACAATTTTTGGATTCAGTAAGGATAAAGAGAGCTTATTTGGTTCTTCCATAAATAATGATGATAAGAATAAAACGAATATATTCGGATCATTAAATAAGGACGATAAGGATAAAGTGACAATTTTTGGGTCCCCATCAAACAAAGATGATAAGGATAAAGAGAAAGCGCCAATTTTTGGGTTCTCATCAAACAAAGATGATAAGGATAAGGATAAGACACCAATTTTTGGGTTCTCATCAAACAAAGATGATAAGGATAAAGAGAAAGCGCCAATTTTTGGGATCTCATCAAACAAAGATGATAAAGATAAAGATAAGGCACCAATTTTTGGGTTCTCATCAAACAAAGATGATAAGGATAAGGATAAAGATAAGACTCCCATTTTTGGGTTCTCGTCAAACAAAGATGATAAGGATAAGGATAAAGATAAGGCTCCCATTTTTGGGTTCTCTTCAAACAAAGATGATAAGGATAAGGATAAAGCCCCAATGTTTGGGTTCTCTTCAAACAAAGATGATAAAGATAAAGATAAGACTCCCATTTTTGGGTTCTCATCAAACAAAGATGATAAAGATAAGGATAAAACACCAATGTTTGGGTTTTCATCAAACAAAGATGATAAAGATAAAGCTCCCATTTTCGGAGCAAACACATTTGGTAACACCAAAACTGCCACATTTAATCAAGATATTCTTAACAAAGGCGACAATATGAGTGCCCCAATTTTTGGTAACACAATAACAAGTAATGATAATGAAAAAAGTAAATTGAACTTATTTAATGTAAATAAGGATAAAGAAGAAAGTAAAGAGAATGTATTTATTTCTAAAGATAATATGAATAATAAGATGTTTAATAATGAGAATGTGAAATATGTTTTAAGTGTTACGAAAGTAGATGATGAAAATAAATCTAATCCAAATATAAATTATGATGATGTTATTAATAGAAAAAGAAGAAGAAATTTTGATGATAAAAATGAAACAAATTCAAATGCAGATGAAAGAGATAAGGATGATGATAAGTATGGAAGAAAACAAGTTGGAAAAGGATTTAATGTTAATTCAAGAAATATTTCTAATGATAAGAATAATATAAAAAATAAAATGTATAATAATAATGATGAAGATTTATTTTTACAAAAAAGTAAAGTTGGAAATGCTTTAAATGCTACAAAGAATATGTTAGAAACTTTAAAATATGATAATATACCTAGTAAGGATATTTTGAATGAATCAATAGTTAACAAAAATATGGATACAGCTGAAAATGTTATAGTAGAACAAAATCTATTAAATGCAAGTGCACCATATAGAGAAGAGAGTAACAATAATAATATTATTAATATCAATATCAATAATAATAATGATAATAATGATGGTCTCTTTTCAAGTTATCAGTATGGTAATAAGATAAGTCCAATGAAAGAAACACCCATAAAAGATATTAACCTTAATAGTAAGGAGATAAATGAAAATAACTCAAATAATTATTTAACACATAACAATAATAATAATATGATGATGATGAATAATGTTAAAAATGATGAAGGAAATAAAATGCATTTAATTAATAAACAATATATAAAGGAAAAAGGATTATATGATAGTTTATATGATAATAATGATGATGAGAATTTAAATGTTAGAGAATATTTAATGGACGTAAATAATAATCATAATAATAATTATAATGACAATATAAGAAATAATAAGAAAGGAATGAACAACAATAATAATAGCATATATGTAAATAAAAAAGAAATGGATAGAATTGTTCAATATAATAAAAAAATATCATTTGATGATATTGTTGTCGATTTAGATAAAGATATGATAGATTTAAATGAATTAAGACAGAATTTATTTTTATGTGCTATTAATTTTCATTTAAATTATTGGGCAGAAAAGGTTATTTTATTTTATCCTCATAATGAAAAAATAAATAAATACTGTACTAAGCTTATTAGAATTAAAAATGAATTTGATGATACTTATGATTTTAGTTTATTTGAATATATACATGAAATATCAAGAAAATTATTAAAAACATTAGATAGAAATTCATGTATATATGAAAGTGTAGTATTTTTATCAGGAGAAAATATGTATGTCTTAAAAAATGCTCAACTAAGTTTATTTGAGGCTTTTATTATATATCATTTTTGGTATCAAAAAAATAGTATAGATATTAAAAAGAACTTTAGAAATTTTCTTTATACTAATAAAATATATCCATGTTATGTAAATTATTATATGAATTTATATAAAAATTATAAATCTTTTAATGGCAAATATGCAGAGCTTAATAAAAATATGTCTAAAAAAATTAGAGACAATGATAATATGATGAATAATATGAACCATATGGATAATATGAATAATATGAATAATATCAATAATATCAACCATAATAATAATGGTGATATAAAAAATTATCAGGGTAATTTTTTAAACGTTGCAAATAATAATAGCAGTAGACACTCTTCTAGAGCAGGTAGTTTTCTTTTACCACCTTCGTCTGCATCGAATGGAAATTCTAAATATAGTGTAGTCAATTTAAAACATTGTAGTAGTGCATCTAATAGAACACATGCTAGCGATTATTCCAATCATAGGAGTGAAAAATCAGATTACTCGCATAGTGATAAAAAAGGATATAAAAATGGAACTATGGATACAAACAGCAACAGTAGTTATGATGATGATTACACAAGTGATAATAATAAAAGTGATAGTAATAATAGTTATAGTAATATAAGTAATAGTAATGATTATAGTGAGGATAATAGCCATAGAGCAAGACAAAATAAAGACAATGATGATGATGATAATACATACGACGAATATAGTAATAGTCGAAAGACTTATAGTTATGAAACAAATAGTGATGAAAGTAATAGTTCAAATAAAAGAAGAAGACGACGACGAAGAAAAAGAAAAATGAATAATGGTAAAAACTTAAAAAAGAATGATAGTAAATATTATAAATCTAAAAAGAAAAAAAATGTAAATGAAAATAGCTTAATAGATATATTAAATTCGAATAGTAGTAGTAATAGTAGTAATGAAAATTCATCAGACATATTAGATAATAATAGTAATATGGATGAACCATTAAATATGAATATAAAAGAAAAATATATATATTTTTCTAAAGATAAGAAAAAGAAAAAGAAAAAATTTAAATTACCAGGACATATAAAAATAAAGAAGTTAAGTGCATGTGAATGTGTATTATTAGAATTGTTGTTAAAGAAGGATATATTAAGTGTTTTAAAAAAATACAAAATATTTAAAACAGAAAAATATGAATATTTATATGTAAATTTATTATCTATGTTGAAACATTATAATTATTTTTCAACAAGAGAATCAGATGAAAATATAAATGAGAATAAAGAAATTAATAATAATAGTAATATATCAAATATTAAACAAAATCATATTAATAATAATAGAAATTTAAAAAGGATAAGTGAACATTTAAATTCGAATTGTATTATAAATACAAAGAATGATAAAATAAATATATTAAAAAAGATATGTGATAAGAATTTATTATATTATATAAATATGCAATTAAAAAATATTTCTCATTTAATAAGTTATAAAGAAATAGAAATAGCATGTATATATTTAAATAATATAAAAAATAATTTATATGTTATGTTTCAGTTACCTATAATATTATATAATGTTTTATTTGAAAAAGTAGTAAATTCATTTAATGATTATATAATATTAGATAATTTTTTTAGTAATTCATGTGTATATAAAGATTTTAGATATGAATATATATTTAAAACAAAAATAGCTTATATGCTTATAAAGAAGTTTTATGGAGCTGATGATATAGAAAATACAATTAGATTTGCTATATATTTTGAGGAATGTAGAAATAAAACACAGAAAAATAATATATATAATGATTATATTTTTCATAAGAACTTAATAAATTCATATATTAAAGTACATGAACAAATAGTACCATCAGAATGGTTTCATTTACAAAATTATAATACAGTAAATAAGAATTCAGTATCTGTTTCGAATTCAAGATCTGATTCCATTTCTGGTTCTAATACATTAAATGAAATGAATGATTCAGAATATTTGGATTATTATTCCTTTTTCTTTAAGGATATATCTAAATATATAAAATTTCATATTATTCAAAAAATTATAAATTCTAATATATATGGTTTACATAAGGAAGATTATTCAATAAACGAATGTAATAAGAGTGATGATTCTTATATGATAAATAATAGTCAATATAATAATATTAAAAATAATGATAATATTAATAATATTCATTATGAAGAAAGACATTTTTCATGTTATTTCATATATATGGTTAAAAAATCAATTTTAGATGAACTAGTCAATATATATTCTTTAAAAGGAGAATATTTTTATAAACGTATTTCTACATGTTTAATAAAATCATCTCTAATTAAAGATTATGATAAAACACAAAATAAACATTTTCATATGTATGTACAGCTAGCCAATATTAATCATTTTATGAAAAATCATTTTTTTGAATATATAAATTTTTTTAAAAAAAAAGAATTATATCATATAGAAAAAACCAAAAATGAAGATGAAATAATGGAGAACCTAACAAACGTTATAAAAGCCAATGGAAAGAAAATTATTTTAGTTATAAATACATTAGTTGAAATAATAAATAAAATTGAAAGAGAAATTATTAAGGATATCAATATTTTTGTTACTATAAATTTTAGAAATTTAATTATTGATACATTATATTTATTTAAATATATTTTTAATAATAAGCAATTCACATTAAATATGGTCGATGACTTATATAGAAATGTAATCATCTTCAATGATGTTATTAATTCAACATGGAAAGATGATGTCCATTTCTATCCTAAAGAACAAATTAAAGAATTATATACTCATATAAGGCATAAATTCTTGAATCAAAATATGATAAATTGATATGTTATATATATATATATATATATATATATATATATATATTATAATATATACAATAAAAAATAATAATAATAAAAGGACATCCTTTCTTATTTCTACAAGCACATACACATAAATATTTATAAATATAATATATATATATATATATATATATATTATAATATATACAATAAAAAATAATAATAATAAAAGGACATCCTTTCTTATTTCTACAAGCACATACACATAAATATTTATAAATATAATATATATATATATATATATATATATATATTTATTTATTTATTTAATTGTTAAAATTTTTCTTTTGCAATATGTTATTAATAATTTATTTTTTTTTTATTTTATTTTTATTTCATAATTTTGAACAATATATCAACTTTAATAAATTTTTATTTTATAAACTTTATTTTTTTCAATTTTTTTTTTTTTTTTTTTTAATGTCATAATATTTCATCAAAATGTGGACTTATAAAATATATAATATTTAAGATATATTTTAGGTATATATATATATATATATATTACCAAAAAAATTTGTAGAAAAAAAAAATAGTTCCTATATATTGTTATTAAAAAAATAACTTTTTTGTAAAAGGTTTATATTTTCAAAAAAAATAAAAATAAAATAAATACACATATGTATAATATGTGAGATACTAAAAAAAAAAAAAAAAAAAAAAAAAAAAAAGTGTTGTTAAAAAAAATGAATGACTTTTTACACATTAATGGGAAATGAAAGAGAATATTTGTTATACTTGGATATATAAAAAAATATTTAACATTTATATAAACATTTATTATTGAGGAAATCAAATATAAAAATAATCATAAAATTGAAAATATATATGTTTATATAAAAAGACAAAAATATATATATATATATATATATATTGTAAAACGTTTGATTAGCATGTGAATTTTTTTTTTTTCTTTTTTTTTTAAATATTTACATATAAATCTGATTACAAGGGGGAATAATATAAACATATCTTGACTTTATATGATATATAAATATATTTATATATAAATATATTATATATATATGTACAATTTATATGTGTATTATTTTATTTTATTTTATTTTATTTTATTTTATTTTATTTCATTTTATTTTATAAGAAACTCTTTTTAGTCATAATTGTATAAAAATCATCAAAGGAAATTTCTCCTTCTCCTTTTGAATCAGCACGATCTATCATATCTCTTAATTCTTCATCTGTTAATGTTTCTCCTAATTCCTTAGCAACTCTTTTTAAATTCTTTAAAGAAATACTTCCTGTTTTGTCATCATCAAATAAATTGAATATTCGTTGTATACCTTCCCTTGTATCTTTATTTCCCTAAAATGTAAAATATAATATATATATATAATATATATATGTATAACTATTATATATATGATTTGTCATTTTCTATATTTATTTTATAACATTTCATATCTCTTACCAATTTTGATGTAATGACTTCCATAAATTCTTCAAAATCTATAGATGAATATCCGTCCTTTTCTAAATCTGCTATCATTCTAAATATCATAGGGTTTTTAGCATCCAACCCTAAACTTTGCATAGCACATTTTATCTCTTTAGGATCAATAGTACCTTCACAAGGAAAAATATAAATAAAAAAATATATATATATTACACATTTGTATATTCATTTTCATTACAAGAAAAATATATTGAAATGTAAAAAATTTATAAAAATATTTATTATTAATTATTTTTAATTTTTAATTTTAATTTTTTTTTTTTTTTTTTTTTTTTTTATTACCTGTTCCATCTGTATCTAACAAGTTGAAGGCTTCTCTTATTTCTTCAATTTCATCCTCTGTAAATCCAGGTCTCTCTGTGAAACTTTTTTCATAACGTCTTCTTACAGCTGTGTTATCAGTCATTTTTATTTTATTAATGGTGTAAATATTTATATATATATATATATATATATAAATTTATATATATGTTATATATTATAATTACAAAAATATATATATATATATATATATATATATATATATATATATGTTTATCAGATATTATATTTCCCCTTGAACATTACAAAATTTTGTATAAATACATATATAATATATATATATATATTTAATAAAATAATATAATAAATTAAATGAATATATATGATATTAATAACACATTAAATATTAATTACAAATGTATTTTTATATATTATATTAAAAATATATGAATGATTCACACATTTAATTCTTTTTTTTTTATTATTTCATTATTTTATTATATATATATATATATTTTTTTTTTATTTCATATATTTATTGGGGAAAAACAAAGCGTGATATATATTATTTTTATTTCCTGTTTATATATGTATATATTGAAGTTTTTAATGCATGTTATTTTTAATTTATTTTGAAAAATAAAATGAACATAAAAATAAATAATATATATATAATTAAACTATATAATAATGTATTAAATATATATATATATATATATATATATATATATATATATATATTTTATATATTATATAAATTTTTCATATTGGAGTGTGTATATTATTTTTTTTTAAACATGAAATAATATAATAGATAAAATATATAAGTAAATCATTATTATATATATACATTATCTCATATGTTAATTATATATATAAATATATATATATATAAAATAATAATAAAATAAAATAAATAAATTGCGAATTTTTTAATTAGGTATAAAATATAAATATAATATTAGTTTAAGTAGATATAATATTTTTATCCTTAAAAGGTATTAAAAGTAAAAAAACACACATATATACATATATATATATATATATATATATGTTTAATACTTTTCATATTTTTTTAATAAATGATCATAGAAAAAAATACATAAAACACATAGATATGTTATATATTCCAAAGGAGAGTCATATTTAAAAAAATTTATATATATCTCATGATCTACCATAATTATTAATATATATATTATATATATATATTAGATATATATATATTTATTTTTATATGTTATAATTCAATAAAGCAAAATATATGCTCATATAACAAATTTAAAATGCTTATGTCATATATAAATTTTACACATGTTCTATAATTTATATAAAACTAAATAATATTCACGTTTTTTATTTTTCCTCATATGTATTCTTATCAAATGAAGATCATTTTATAGGGTGCTTATAACAACACATGTGTATATATATATATATATATATATAAATTGTTATTTTTCCACTTTATTATATATATTTATCAATATTTTAAAAGATATATATAAGTGTAGTATACCCTTTTTAATATATAAGACAACATTTAAATAATGTTATACAAAAAAAAAAAAAAAAAAAAAAGAAAGAAAAAAAAAAACAAAGAAGTAAAAATAAAAAAACATTCATTTATACTAACTAATATAACGCACTTGAATGCATTCACAAAAAAAAAAAAATAAAAGCAAGTGTAATAATAACATAATAATGTTTATGTGATGAGTTTATGTATATCTATACAAATAATCTTAACAAAAAAAAAAAAAAAAAGAAAGAAAGAAAAATAAATTGGAAAATATCATTTTTATTCTTAAAGATCTAGAAAATTGAGGTATATAGCCTAAAAAGGAGAATAAAATAAAAGTTCATTAATATAACATCAAAATTAAATAGATATAAATATTTATAAATAAATATATATATATATTTATTTATTTATTTAATTATTTGTATTTACCTCTTTTATCAAGTAGCTTATTTCTGAGATATCCTTACATTTTTTTACATTTTTATTTATATATGCTAATATATTTTCTTCATAAGGATTAATTTCTATTTGAACATTACCTGATTCGTAATTACTAACTTTGAAACGCATCAAATTACGAGTCGTCTACATAAAGAAAAATAAAATAAATAAATAAATAAATAAATCATATAAATAAGAAAGAAAATGAAATTAAAGAAAAAAAAAAATTTTTTACCATAAATTCGAATATAATATAATCTGCACAGTTTTCTACAATTTTTAAAGGAGCTAATTGAGTAGTCTTCATATTTCTTTCGGTTGTTTTTATGCTATACGAGGGAAACATATATATATATATATATATATATATATATATATAATCATGTGAATTATTTATATATATTATATAGCTTTTATATAGATAATATGTATATATTCAATTTTATATATTTTATTATTTTCTCATTTTATTTTTTTTTTTGTTTACCAATTCTCCAATAATTTTATTCTCTCCTTACACTCAAGAGTGTCAGAAAAATCGATGTCTATTTCTTTCCTTTTAGTTTTCATATAATTGTCGTATTTTTCAATTTTTTCATTCATCTAAAAAATGAAGTGTTATGAAGTGAATAATATGTAGCACATTATATGACATGATAAATATGTATGTATGTATGTATGTAAATCTCATTTTAAATATTAGTACCTTGTTTATATCTTTCTTGAGTTTATTTATGGTTTCATCCATTTCGTTATTCTGTGCATAAAATATATATATATGTATGAGTATATATATATATATATATATATAAATATATTTATATTTTTTCTTATTTACCTTTTGTTTATTGGCTTCAAAAGTTTCATCAAACTCTTCAACCTGTTTTTCAAGTTCCAATTTTTTTAATCGCTCATTTTCAAATTGGATTTTTTGATTTTTTTCACTCATCCTATAAAGAATAGGAGATTTTTTTGTTTTTTTATTTTGAATAAATAAATAAATAAAACATAATATATAACATAAAATAAATACAAAAATGGAATGTACATAAAACTGTCTTATATATCATCTTATATTTTGTTTTATATTTTGTTTTATTTTTTTCCTTTTATATTTCTTACTTCAACTTTAAGTTTTCCACATGGTCCATAAAAAAAGAGTCAGCCGAAAAAAGGGCATTAACCGCTTCTGCAAAAAAAAAAAAAAAAAAAAAACATTATTTTAACAAATAGTAATATAATATATTCACATATATATATATTTATATATATTTATATTTATTTATTTATTTATATCATCATGGTGTTTTTCCTTTTTTTTTTTTTTTTACCTGAGGTATTATTGAATAACAAATCGAGCAAATTTGATATTTCATTTTCTAGTTGTTTCACTTTAGGCTTGTCATTATATTCTTTACATTGTCTTACAAAATTTTCATATGAATGAATTATAAGTTCTTGGTCTTCTTGATTTATTTTAAAATTTGCAAAATCATTTATATTTTTAATATAATTTATAAAAAGATCACATAAGTTATATAATGTTTCTATTAAATTATCATCAACTTCATCTTCTAAATATTTATTATTTTGTTTAGTTTCTTCTAAGAATGAAAATATATTGTTGAATTTCTCATAAAAAGAAGAAAATAAATCATTTGTAGAATTCTTTTCTGGATTTAACACATCGCTATTATGTTTTTCATCCTCATTATTATATGGATTCAAATTTTGTATACTCATATTATTATTATTATTATTATTTGTTAATACTGATATGTTTTCCATTTTTTAACATAAGAAATTGAAAATTATATATACATATATATAATATTAATTAATGTATGAAATATATTTATATTAATAATACATGAAATAATTTAAGCTTTGGTTATTAATATTTCTATAATTGTGCGTAAAAAAAAAAAAAAAAAATTAAATTCAAATAATACACATATTATATATATATATATATATATATATATATATATATAATAAAATATGATATATATATATTATATATGTTAAATATTGTATATTCGATTTCTTTGTAAATGTAACTCAAATGAAATCATCATATATACAAAATAAATAATATATATATAATATATATATTTTGTTTCTTTGACAAATTATTCATCATTTTATATTTCTTATGTAAAAATTATCATACATACAAAAAAAAAAAAAAAAAAAAAAAAAAAAAAAAAAAAAGTGCATATTTCTTTAATATATATATTATATATATATATAATATGTGTATTATTTTTTTTTTTTTGATATTTCTAAAAATTTTGCATAATATTTGAAATCTAGAAAATAAAATAATTTTAATATATATATATAATTTTACATGTAATTTGTATTATATATATAAGTGTATTATTTTTTATTTTTTTTTTTTTTTTCATTCATAAAAAAAATATTATATAAGAATAATATAATATTTAAAAATGTCTAAAGGGATTAGCCTCCAAAAATTAAGGTGTAATCAAAAAAAAAAAAAATATATATATATAAATAAACCTTTAGATTTGATAATTATAAACAATGATTTCTACATACATATAATATTCCTATAAATTGGGAATAACACAATTATGCAATATATATATATATATATATATATATATATATTTTAATTAAGTGAAAAAAAAAGAATTAAAATATTAAAAGAAAACAATCATTCGAAGGTTGTATTTTTTTTGTTGATTTTATCACATTTTAATTAGTAATGTAATATAAATAAATAAATATAAATATATATATATATATTATTACACTTTTTATATCAAAATGATAGTCACTTATTATTTTAATAATAATTCTTTCTCAAATGTAAGAAAAGAAAATGATAACCTTTGGTGATCATAAAACAGTTTTTTTTTTTTTTTTTTGGTCTAAATAATATATATATATATATATATATAATGTATTATATTATATTATATATTTATATAAATGTGTAGAATGTATTTTTCGTCAGTATGAAAAATAGATTTTATAATTTCATAAGTAAAAGATTATATACTCGTAGTGGTGGCTTAAGAAAGCCTCAAAAAGTGACTAACGACCCAGAAAGTATTAATAGAAAAGTATACTGGTGTTTTGAACATAAACCTGTAAAAAGAACAATTATTAATTTAATCTATTCACATAATGAATTGAAAATATTCTCTAATTTGTTAAATCATCCTACAGGTAACAGGATGGAAAATATTATATATGAAACATAATGTTCATGTGATATATACACACATAATATATATATACATATATATATATATATATATATATTTAATTATTTATTTATTTAGTTGGTAGCTCGTTAATACATGAATTATCTCTCGATGGTCCTTATACTGGATTCTTTCCTTCTAACGAAGCCATGAAATTAATAAATATAGAAAGTTTCAATAAATTATATAACGATGAAAATAAATTATCAGAATTTGTTTTAAATCATGTTACGAAAGAGTATTGGCTCTATAGAGATTTATATGGCTCATCATACCAACCGGTTAATAAAAATAAAAAAAGAAAAGCATGCATAAATATATAAATGTTCATAGGGATATACACACATACATATATACAAATATATATATATATATATATATATATATATAGATAGATAGATAGATATTTATTTATATTTTATTTTATATATATATATTTTTTTTTTTTTTTTACACCTTACAGTGGTTAATGTATAATGAAAAAAGGGAAGCTCCAGAAAAATTAACAAATTTATTGAATAATGATTTAATAGTAAAAATTGAAGGAGAATTTAAAGATTGCAATCATTCAATATATTTAAATGGTTCAAAAATTATAAGACCAAATATGAAGTGTCACAATGGCGTTGTGCATATAGTAGATAAGCCCATCATTTTTTAAAAAAAAAAAAAAAAAAAATATATATATATATATATATTATATATGTTTATTCATTTAATTTTTGTTATATATTTTAATAATCTTATTTTTTTATTTTTATGGCATGAATTAAGGATATTCCTTTTTGATTTTAAAAATATTTTTTACTTAAAAAATATTACATATGTTGTTTTTCAATAAAGTAGGTTTAAAAAATGAACAATATATACATATAATATATTATAAAAGTGTAATATAATTGTTCTATTAAAATAATAAATAAATTATATAATATATAATAATAAAAAATATAAGTATAACTTAGTATATATTAATGAAACAACAAAAAAAAAAAAAAAAAAAAAAAAAATATATGATATATAATAAAATAAATAATATATAATGGGTTAGATGAAGAAATTAAAATATTGACAAAAATATGTATAATATATAACTCATATATTATAACAATGTGTAAAAAAATATTACACACCATAATACAAACACAAACTCAAACACAAACATTATATAAATATATATATATATAAATATATATCTATATATATATATATACAATATTGTCACATATATATATTTTTTATTTATTTGTTTGTTCCTTTTTGATCTTTTATGTACCTCATATTTTGTGACCTATGGTTTTAAAATATTCCTTTAAAAATACATTGGGAGCAAATGCACTCTTATTTCTTTCTAACATTATTTCAAAAATATTGGACCATAATTTTCCTGTTACTAGCAATGTGGGTAATTCATCTTCTCTGCTTTCTGGTCTTATGGCAATTCCATTTAATACAGTCTCTAACTTATTCTTAATATGCTTCTACAAATAAAAAAAAAAAAAAAAAAATATATATATATATATATAAATATACAATATATATATATAATATATATATATATATTTTTATTTATATGATTACATAGTTGGTACAACGCTCTATTAGTCCCTTCAAATTAATGATCTTCAAACAAGTAGCTGTGTCAACATCTATTTGTAAAATCAAATCAGTGAGGAAAATATTTGCAAAAATAGATTTGGACTTATGATGATATTCTAATTCATTAACTCTATATATATGGAAACCAGCACATTTGATTTTTTGCTTCGTAAGAACAGATAATTTATCTGTATCTTTTAAATTGGAAGGTATATGTAATTCATATAAATATTCATCTCCTGATGTTGCCCATAATTTTTGATATAAGGGGAAATTATTTTTTTGTAAATCATCTTTTGATTGTAATGGATCTACATTAGATGTCAATCCATAACCATCAAGTTCATTGTTATATGTATGATATAATTCGAATGTTTCATAATTAAAAACTAAAATTTTATTTTCTTTATATGTTAATACAAATAAGAACTTTCTAAATGTAGAGGGTTCAATAACTAGTGTAGTACCTTCTCCAAAATATTTACTTTCTAAATTATGATATCTTAAAGTTTTGCCAGATGATAAATCAAACTCTCTTAAATAACTTGCATTATATAATCCAGTTGATTCAATTAAACTTTCATTATTTGAAAAAAATAATCCTTGAGTAAATGGAAAGTGTTTATCATCTCTTCTTATATTCATAACATTTTCATTCTTTATATGTTCTCCAACTAATGGGTCATGAATATGATTATATGTATTCAACACTTTATATGTATATATCCCTATACCATATGGAAATATGTTCCCTTCTTTTGCAGCATTTATAAAATGAAGTATCAAAAAAACAGAAGCTATAATTACTAATAAAACGATCACGATGGTAAGCACCAGCGCTTTACGTATAAACCTACAAAGACACATTTTAAAAAAATATATAAGCAAATGTAAATATATGTATTCATAAAAATATATATCTTTATTAAAATATATCTATGTAGGAATTTTTTTTTTTTTTTTTAACAAATATACTATTGGAGAAAAAAAAAAATATATAAACAAATTAATGTATATATCTATATAAATTATTCATAAAGTTTTCATTTGAATATATGAGGTGAGGGGAATTAAAAAAAAATATATATATATATATATATGTATATGTATATATTTATTTCCAAAATATGAAAGGAAACTTGGAGAGACTTTTAGACTTATTCATACACAAAATAAAAGTACTATATATTTATATATTATTATTATATATATATATAATATATATATGTTTTTTTTTTTTTTTTTTTTTTTTTTTTAGCTTTATTTTTTTTTTTTTTAAATGTTCACATATTATTCATATAACATGGGTATATTACTACATAATAATATTTTCTTGCATGTTTTGTTTTTTTTATTTTTCCCCTACACCATTTTTTAATGTACACCACTTAATTGAATAGACACAATAATAAAACAAAAAAAAAAAAAAAACTTATATAATATAATGTTGTCAATACCTTTGATGATATAGACACTTATAAATAATATGTTATTATATATATATATGTATATTTTTTTTTTTTTTTTTTTTTTTTATTGTAACCTGAACGATTTTTCAATTTTATCCAGTGTTTCTTCTTTGGAATCCTTTTTTTTATTTATTAATTTATCATTTTCCATATTTATTTTATTTTAATTATATATATATATTTTTTTTTTCTCTTCTTTTTTCATCCCCTTTAAGTATTGTATATATTATTATTTTTATTATATGTATATATCGGTATATATAATAAGGATAAAAGAAAAATATTTAATATGCTTTTATATTTTCATTCTCTTTAAAAAAAAGAAAAAAATTATGAATATAATACAATATAATTTTTATAAGCAAAATCGTTCCAAATATGTCTTGTTTTTTTTATTTATTTATTTAATAATTTTTCTTTTTAATATGTTAAAAGAAAAAAAAAAAAAAAAAAAAAAAAACAATATATATATATATATATATATATATATATATATATATATATATATAATATATATTATGGACAAACATAAAAATAACAACGAATAATTATTCTTATTATTATGTTATAAGTTTATTTCAATAACCATATTATTACTCAAACGAACAATAAATAAATATATATATATATAAATATATAATGATATATTTTAAAATATTTTTTAAATAAAAATATTTAAGTCGCGCACTTATTAAACCCACAAATAATGCTATGAAAAACCAAAAAAATAAAATATAAATTTTTTGTTTTCACACCCTCATATGGTAACATTAAAATATACCTCTTTTTAATTATCTTTGCACCTTTATAAATTATATATAACCATATTATAATAATAAATAAATATATATATATATATATGTTATATTTTCTTATTTCCTTATGAATGTATTAATTTTCATATTCCTTGTTTATACGTTTCATTCATTTTTATAAAAATTTTGTGAAATTCAAAAAAACAAAAAATTGTATAGTCTTATAATTAATTACAATGTTCCTTTTTCCATTTTTTTTTTTTAAATAAATTATCATATAACAATCTTATAACAACGTTTTTTTTTAAAATACACAATATGTGTTTATAAAATATATTTATTTATTTTTATTTTTTTTTTTTTTTTCATTCTTTAGAATATTATAAACACAAGGTGACAAAAGTGGATGACATTGAAATAATGATAATATATATAATATATATATATAATAATACTTTAATAAAATAAAAATATTTACAATTATTCATTTTATATTTAAAATAAATTTTGAAATTATTAATTTCAAACGAAATATAATCAAAAAAGATAAAAAAAATTAACACTTTAAATATTTCTTTAAAAAAAATATATACATATAATATAAATTATAAAGTGTGGAAAAATAAAATGATAAAAAAAAAAAATAAATAAAATATATGGGTATTTAATATATTATATATAATATAAAAAATAATAATATTATATAATATAATAAATATAAATAAATAAAATCTCTATTTTTTTTTTATACACAATTTTGTTGTGGATAAAGGGAAAAAATAATAAAACATATATTTTAAAGAGAAAATAAAAATATATATATATATATATATATATATAATATATATATATAAAATTAATGTAGTGCTAATGTATATTATTTTATAATATTATATTCATAATTTTATTAATAAATCAAGGTCAATTTATTATTTTCTTCATAAAATTAGATTAAAGGGTTTAAATACTTTATACTTTCAGGTGTTCATAAATATAAAAATAAATCTCATATTATATATATATATATAATATATATATATAATATTAATAATTTTATTTGTTTTTATTTTATATGTACGTAATACAAATATAAATATTATAAATATAAATAAATATATAATATTTGTAACCTTAAATGAATGTATTAAAATATATAAAAAATGATTAACATTCATAAATATTATTATATATATAATATATAATATATAATATTTTTTTTTTTTTTTTTTTTAGAATATATTAGTATGTGCATAAATCATTATATATATAATATAATATTATTAAAATATTGGCCTGGATTTTTTTTTTTTTTTTAGAGGTATAATATATATATATGCAAGAAAAAAAAGGGGTTTGTATGTATGCCTTTCTTTGTTATTTATATTCTAAAGAGTTCATATATTTTTTTAATCTCTATATATATATTAAATATATTATAATAATATTTATATAAATATTATAATAAATAAAAGGAATAAAAAATAATGAATTCGAATAAAAAAAATAATATAATATATATATATATATATAGTGGTATAAGATTGATATATATATATAAATATATTTATATATATTAAAATTTATATGTGTATATGATATATATATATATATAAATATAGTCATAAAAGCAAAAACGACAATATATAAATATTAAATAAAAATAATAATTATATTACATATATATTATATATAATTTAAATATTTATATAAAAATATTTTATAATATATATTGCTTAGATTTCTTTTATAATTTATTATATTATTAAATAAAGTTATATCACAAAATATTATCAACATTTTTATTATATACATATATAAATTAATATATATATTATATTATAATAAATATATATTTATATATTTTTTACAATGAACATATTAAGGAAGTATTAAAACATATATATATGAACATTTAAAAAAAAAAAAAAAAAATTTTTTACCCCTTTTTTATATAAATACCATTAAAATAAATATATTTATTATTATTATTTTTTTTTAATAATAAAAAATAAATGCTCTCATCATATAGTAGAAAATTAAAATGCTTATGAGAAAATAAATAAAAACACAAAAAATTAAAATATGTAATATTTTGTATATAAATAATATCATATATATATAAAATATTTATATTATTATATATATATTAATCTAAAGCAAGAAAAAAAAAAAAAAAAAAACCAACAAGTAAAGAAACTTTTTTTTTTTTTTTTTTATTATAATATATATAATTAAATAATAAAAAGAAGTATATACTAATAAAATAAAATACATACATTTATTATAAAATTTTATTATATGTTAAAAAAATAAATTCATTTATATATATATATATATATATTTATTTAATTTTTTTTTTTTTTTTTAAATTATAAAAAAAATATATATATATTTTATTAGTTTTATATATAACAATATAATATATATATATATTAATAATAAGCGGTAAATTAAAATATAAAGAATATAAGTAACATTCTTTATACTATAATCAATCGTAATAAAAAAAAATGGAAGGTAAGGAAAAATGGAAACAATAAAAATGAAGAATATAATTATAATATATATATATAATATATATATATATCTATATATGTATGTATAATATTTTTTATTATATCATATGAATAAGTGTTAGAGCTTATTTTTGGTTACTTAAAGAATATATTATTATATCTATAATTTTTACAGTATAAAAAATTATACTGATTATATTGTAAGCTGCTTGTGAAGAAGCTACAGTTGTTATAATTCAAAAAATATACATACGTAGCTATATTAATGACATATGTAAAACCTTCATATTTTTTTTAATTTCATTCCTTTACAGATAGAGGAGGTTTTTCAAGAGGTTTTGGAAGGGGTGTTAGAGGAACTCGTGGAAGAGGCGGCAGAGGAGCAAGAGGAAGGTAAAAAAAAAGAAAAAAAAAGAAAAAAAAAAAAAAAAAAAAAAGAAAGTTTATATATATATATATATATATATATATATATATATATATATATATGTGTGTGTGTTTGTTTTTTTAAATTTTTTATAGAGGAAGAGGCTCTGCAGAAGATGATTTAAAAAATTGGGTTCCTGTAACTAAATTAGGTAGATTAGTAAAAGAAGGAAAGATTGTTTCAATTGAAGAAATATATTTACATTCCTTACCAATTAAAGAATATCAAATAATAGATTATTTCTTTCAACCTAATGAATGTTCTCATCCATTAAAAGATGATGTAGTAAAAATAATGCCAGTACAAAAACAAACAAGAGCTGGTCAAAGAACAAGGTTTAAAGCTTTTGTTGCAATAGGTGATGGTAATGGTCATTGTGGTTTGGGTGTGAAATGTGCAAAAGAAGTTGCTACAGCTATAAGAGGAGCTATCATATCAGCAAAACTTTCTTTAATACCTGTAAGAAGAGGTTATTGGGGTAATAAAATAGGAGACCCACATACTGTTCCTATGAAAGTATCTGGAAAATGTGGTAGTGTTCGTATTCGTTTAGTACCAGCTCCAAGAGGTACTCAAATTGTAGGAGCTCCAACAACTAAAAAGATGTTGAATTTTGCTGGTATAAAGGATTGCTTCTCATCATCTTGTGGAAAAACTAAAACTAAAGGAAACTTCTTGAGAGTATGTGCTAAAATATAAATATATATATATATGTATATATATATATATATATATGTATATATATTTATACATTTATATATTTATATATTTATATATATACCTATAACCTTTTTATTTCTTCTTCCCTCTTTTAGGCAATTTTCAACGCTTTGAGTAAAACTTACGGTTATTTAACACCTGACTTATGGAAAGTCACAAACTTTGATAAATCACCATATGAAGAATGGTCAGACTTTCTTGAAACCTATCAAAATTTAAAAGGAATAAAGACAACCGTTTAAATATTATATATATATATAAATATATATATGTATATATATATATGTATATATATATATGTATATATAATTAACAGTTTTTAGACCAAAAACAAAGAGAAAAAAAAAAAAAAAAAAAAAAAAAAAAAAAAAAAAAACAATTTTTTGATAATATTTATATATAAAACATGTATATATTATATACGGATATATAATATTTATATTTTATATATTTATGTAAATATATATTGTGTATATATATATATATATATTTTTTTTTTTTTTTTTTCTTGCATATGTTTAGAATTAATAAATCTTTTTAATAATTTACCATATTTTTCATTTAAAAAAAAAAATATATATTATGTTAAAAAGTTGTATTTTTTTTTTTCCCCCCCCCCATAATAAAAGATATTACATATATCACACAATATATTATATATAATATTTATATATATATGTAGACAAAAATACAAAAAAAAAACAAAAAAAAAAAAAAAAAAACATAAAAACTTCGAAATTTTTAATAATTGTATATAAATACAATATCTGTATTAATATTTTATAATTTAGTTTTATTAAAAAAAAAAAAAAAAGCATCTCTAGTTGACAATGTTTTTTTTTTTTTTTTGTTTATTTCCTAATACACCATGAATGATAATAGGTTTGTTAAAAATTTTTAAATGGAAAAAATTATATTTATAGATAAAAAAGAGAAAAGTTAAAATATTTCAAATGTGGTAATATATATATAATGACACATAAACAATAAAATGTATTATACTCATAAGGTAAAATATAATAGGCGGTACGAATTATACATATATATATATATAGATATATATATATATATATTATTGATAAGTTAAAAAACAAACAAAAAAAAGAATTTATATTATAATAAAAAGGAGATAGACATATATTCATAAATTGTGAATTAATATATATATATTTATTTATTTATTTATATTATTATATTTTAATTTTTAAAAAATTGTCAATTTTCTTGGTATATCATTAACTAATTTTTCTTCGTACCAGCTTTTTCCGAAATCACCAATTTCATCTTGAAACGTATAGCTACAAAAATAATAAGATAATAAAATGTATATGGATATTTATATGTATGTATAAATGAGACATATATAAATCATTATAATATAAAAAAAAAAAATATATACTTTATATATAATATATGTTGTATATTTTTGCTTCTCCTTTTTGTATTACCTATCATCCTCCTTGTCTTGAACGTTTTCCTTTTGTTTATTCATTTGTTTAATTCTTTTCTTCAGCAATAAGTTAAAAGAAGCTACAAGGTTTAAAAAATATAGAAACACGAAAATGAATATATGTATATATAATATAAATTAATTTTTAATATAATGGTGAATATATGTATATGGTATAATTACTATGATACTATAATTCGGTATATACATAAAAATATATACATATATATATATATACATATATATTATTTTTATTACCTTTATCTTGTATTTTTTTCTGTTGTAATTTTGTTTCTTCCTCAATTTCGGACCCAGTGTTATCATATTCCATATTACTTATATCAAAAGGTTTTATATCTTCCTTTTGTAAAAATGGATTCGAACATATATTATATTCATCTTTTTTGTTCTCTCCTACTTTTTTTCTATCTTTATTCTTTTTCATACTTGTAACCATATTTTTTGATTTCCCTTTTTTTATAATTTGGTTCTTTTTTTTTGTTGTTATTGCCATGACTTTTTTTTTTTTTTTTGTAGAGGTAAAAAAAATAATGCTTATTAAATGCAAACCATTATTTTGTTTTTTTATATAATAAATTTTTTAAAGTATTAAGATTTGTAATTTAATAAATTTACATATAATATTATTATAAAAATATTATTAAACAAAAGAGATATTTATAATATGGTATATATGTATATAATTTTTTTTTATAATTTTTTTGCATATAAATAAATATATATATATTATATATATTACATATTGTATATAATAATATTATATTACGTTAGATTTATATACATATAAATAATTGCAGTAGGACTTATGGTACGATAAAAAAAAAAAAAATGAATAAATAATAAAATGAAAAATAAAATAAATGTTAAAATTATAAATAAAAATAAAGGGAAAATAATATATATATATATCCTTTTAACTATATATTATATATTTTTGTTATTTTTTAATTTTTTTGTAATACTTATTTATTCCTGATTTTACCAAGTTTTACATTTTTATTTGCTGATCAAATAAAAAAAAAAAAAAAAAAAAAAAATGAAGTTATAAAAATAAATAAAAAATTATATAATATATATATATATATATTTTTTTTTTTTATAATACAGTATGATAAGTTTTATGAGGACTATGTACGCTACATATTTATTCATATAAATCGATAATTTTTTTTTTTTTTTTTTTTTTTTTTTTTTAAAATGAATGAGGCATCTTCTGATGCATTAAAATATTCTGATTTTTCCTTGTCCAAATATGGAAACAAGAGAATAAGAATAAATAAACCAGAGGATGGTACGAAATATTTTGTTTCTCGATTTAGTGATAACAAAGAGTTAAACAAACTCACTTCTCCAATAACATTTATAGTAATTTTTTTATATTTGTAATATATATATATATATATATATATATATTTGATGGATGTTTACATAAATATATATATGTAATATGTGCTTATAATTGTATATAATTATTTATTTTTTTTTTTTTTTCCTTTCAGTGTAAAGATGAAGATACTGATAATAGTTCTTCCCTAAATAAAAATAACAACATTTCGACCTCTTGGGTTTTGAAAAATGCAAGCATGGAAAAAATGAGAATAAATCACAAATCTTATGTTTCCAAAAAATGTAATTTAGATACCGATGTTTTTTTCGTTTTAATAGAAAATGAAGAATATTCAGATATTTATCCTATATCCAGCTGGCAAGTATTTGAACCAAATTTATCCTCAAAAAATTTAAATAAATTTAATGTAGATAATTCTGAAGAAAAACTAAGAACACAGATGGATAATAAAAGGATAGATGATATAATAGAAAGACTAAAGAATAAAGAAGAACAGAATAAATTAAATATTAAAGCTAAGGAAGAAAACAAAAAAAAAAAAAAGAAAAAAAAAAAAAATATTTTACATACTGATTCATCAGAAGATTTCGATGATGATGACGATGATGATTTAGGATTAAAAAGACAAGAAAAAAGAAGAATCAAAAATTTAATAAAATTAAAAAGAGGAGATAATAAAGAAGAAATTGAATATGTCAATTCTGCTTTGTCAATTACATCATTAAGAAAAAGTAAAGTTAATTGGGATTATAATAATGATGGAAGAAAAAGTGATGATGAAGATTTAAATGAAGAAATATCTGGACAAGAAGACTTTGACGATGACAATGATGAAAATGATGATTCAGAAAACAACTCGGATAATGACGAATATAAACTAACATCATATGGTCAAGCTATGAGATCTTTATTAAAACAACAAGTTAATGACGAAGAAGATGATGAACTCAATCAATACTCAGATGATGACGATGAAGAAGAGGAGGAGGAAGACGAAGAAGATGACGAAGAAGATGATGAAGAAGACGATGAAGAAGACGATGATGATGATGAGGAGGACGACGATGATAGTGATGATGAAAAATCAAGTAAGAAAAAACAAATGAAACATAATAAAAAGGTACAAAATGAAAGAGAAAAAGATAAATATAAAATAGAAAAAAATAAAAAAAATAATAATAAACATTTTTATGAAGAAGAGGAACAAGACCTTGAACAAAATAATGATGATAACAAAAAAAATATCAACGATGATCAAAATGAGAAGAAAAAAGATACAACTAAGATTAACCAAGATAAAACACAAGATGATGTAAAAAGAAGATTAAGCGTCAATGATAAATTTAATAAATTCAATGAATATATTAAAGAAAAAATTAAAAATAAAGAAATACAAATAAAAGAAGATAACTGTGCTAAAATTATTGTAAAAGTTGTTGAAAAAAATAACGGAAAAATGAATATCATGACATTATTAGATACATTAAATATAAGAGAAAAAAATGAAAGCTTCCTTATAGTTCAAAAATATATTAAAAATTTATGTAATATTAGTTCAGAAACTGTAAATGATAAAAAAATAAAAACCATAACCATAAAACCAAAATATTTGCAAAAGAAATAATACTATTATAATATAACATATATATATATATATATATATATATATATATTTATATATATATATTTTTTTTTGTATATATTATGTTTTATTATATACATAGGAATGAAAACATATTTTAGAAAAAGGTAAATTATATATAATGTATCTATCTTAATTATGGATATCACATAAATTTATCCTCTATGATTTATTTAAATAATTATTTTGTATAATATATATATTTTTATTGTTTCTTTATTTTTTTATTATTATTTTTTTTATAAATTCTTTTTTTTTTTTTTTTTTATTATTATTTTATTTTTTTTTTTGTTATTCATTCTTGTATGAATTCTTATTCATCACCAACTTTAAAATATAACAAATTTGTGTATATAAAAAGATTTATATGTTTTGTTAAAATACTATAAATTATATATATGAAATATATATTGATTATTTTATATTTAACTTAAAAAAAATTAATATATACAAATATTTGTTTATTATTACATATTTATATATGTATATATTCCCATGTGTATTAACATTAATATATATAACATCATATATAAAGAATATGTACACATAATGAGCACATATATATATAAACAGAACAAGGAAAGAAAATATATTAATAAAATAAAAAAAAATATGTATATATAAATATTTTATTATATTTAAAATATATAAATTATGTAAATTATATATATAATAATAAAATAATGAATTTTAATTTTATATATGTGCGATAATTTGATGAAATGTGAAATTCATAAATTGACAGCATAAAAGAACATTTACGAGGCCTTTTTTTTTTTTAGCATTATAAATATATGTATTAGTAGAAAAATGTATATAATATATAAAAAAATAGAAGAATCATATATACTATGTTATTTATATTTTGGTGCATAAATTTGAGCTTCTTTTTTTTTTTTTTTTAAGGCATATTCATACTTTATATAAATAATATACATACCTTTTTATTTTTATATTCACTTTATCTTTTATTTTATATTCTTTTTTTGGCCTATTATTATATAACTCAATAAAACGTCATATCAAAACGTATTTATTTATTATTATTTTTTTTTTTCACTTGTTTTATTTCACGCATCTTATTTACAATGGCAGCGAGAGATCCTGGACCATATTTGAATCAGGTTCCTTTAGGTTTTCCAAGTTATAATAGAAGAGTATTTAGAGACATTTTAGCTAGAAGGGCTTTTATGGAATCAGAAGTAAATACAAGGGTTTATAAAAACATTTTTGAAAATTTGGGATTTAAGGGTCATATAAGAATTAACAATAAAGTATGGGAAAAAAAAGAAACATATGACCTGTTAAATTAAATTTTTCGATACATAAATATATATATATATATATATATATATATATATTTAACAATATTTATTCGTTTATATCTTCTTTATTTTTTAATATTTCAATTATAGGTTGGCATTAATAGAATACGAATGAGATGCATACAAGGAGGATATTCAAGGGGAATATATAAATTTACAAGAATGGCGAAAATGGCGTTTTTCCAAACAGCTAGAGAAGGATGGTTAAAAAAATATGGTTATCGGCCTGACTTGTTTAGGTAAAACCTGAACAATTAAGCTAGATGGTTTATATATATATATATATATATATATATATATTTCAAATGATTCATTTCTTATATCTTAATATTTATAAGAACAATATTATTGAAAAAGTAAAATAATATAATTTGTTTTATTTTATTTTATACAACGTTTTTTTTTTTTTTTTTTTTGTTTTTTGTTATGCATATTATTATTTGCAATAGTATTTTTTTTCAAATTGTCTTAATATTTTCCTTTTATAAAAAAAAAAAAAAAAAAAAAAAAAAAAAAAAGAAAAAGAAAAAGAAATTGTATTATTAAATTCATTCAAATAAAAATAACATCATTCTTTAAATTTTTATTGTATTATCCATTGTGATATGCATTACGAATACCCATAAGAAAGGATTTCTCGTTTTTCCATATTTTATATTTATCGTTCATATGTTTAACAAATTCAATTAATTTTGGGCATGACAACAAAATATCTTGTAATTCGTTATTATCTGTAAAGTACGAAAATAAGAAAAAAAAAAAAAAAAAAAAAAAAAAAAACATATAATATATATATTAATATTTATTTATTTATTTTCCATGATATTACATAATTATATATAACATATATGAATATTTTGTAATAAATATTATACACATTTTTCTTAATGTATTACATTGTGAGGGGATAGAATAAAATATCGACAAAATTGAAAAACACAAGGAATGAAAATAACTGACGTTGTCACTTTTTATATCTGAATTATTACTATTATCCATAGCTTTATCTAATATATGTAAAATGGTTTTTAATCTAGAAATATTCTACAAAAAAGAAATATAGGAAAGAATGAAAGGTTTATAAATAAATGTTATTTTAAAATGTTCAAGCAAATATATAAATATAAATATATATATATGTACGTATAAAGAATTATAAAATATAACAATTAAATTATTTTAATACTAACAAATTTATGATTGTCTAATCCCCTCTCCTGGCATATTTTCCTATTCTCCTTCTTTAATTTTCTACAAGATAATTACAAATGTATATATTTATATAAAATTATAATAAAATTTTAATTATTTATTTAGTTATGAATATAAATACGTTCATTATTTTGATGTAACAATAAAAATAAATCCATTATCTGTACCTTATTAAATAAAGATAGTATATATAAAAAAATTTATCTTCGTAAATTTTTTTCGTAAAATTATTAAATATTTTATCATCTTCCCATATGTAATATGTCTGCAAAGAATAAATAAGAATATTAAGAAAATAATATAGAATTTAAAAATTTTCAGTATCTATATTTATATACATATATATATTTTTTTTTTTTAGCATACCAATATTGTCTTTAGTTCGTTTATTACTCCTGCATATAAATCATATTCGACCAAATCAAATAAATAAATCTAAAAAATTAAAATAAATATGAAATATATATATATATATATATATATTGTTAATTAATTTATTTATTATATATCCGTGTTTCTTCTTTTTTTTTTTTTTTTTGTACATTTTTCATATAGTCAATAATTTCTACATCATTTAAAGTGTTGCCCTCCAATGTATTAAAAGCATATGGATATGATCCAAAATTACTATAAGGATGTATTTCTTCTACTAGAAGTAAGAAAGAACAATTTAAAACATTTTTTAAAAAAAATAATTGAACATTTAAATAGTTTATATAGATATCCCCAATATCTTTTATAGAACAATAATGATAATGAACAATTAATTTTTGAGGAGGAACAACCATATTTTCCAATTTTAATAAATATTTTTATAAGATTCCACTAAATATTTTTTTTATTTTTATAATTTTTATATATATGAACTTATTTATATGTTACATATAGTAATACCCATTTTACAAAAAAAAAAAAAAAAAAAAAAAAATTCACTTTTTAAAACAAATATATTTGAAAATTTAGTTTATAAATATTCAAAATGGTACAAAAAACAATTGTAGAATAAATTTAATAAAACTATTTTGTTATTTATTATTTTTTTATTGTTCATAAGATACTATATATATATATATATATATATATATATATATGTTATATAAATATTTTATTTATTCCATTTTTTTTATTTTAAAATTTCTATGCATGTGTATATTATAGATAATATGTATATATTATATTTATGTATATAATTAAAAATAATTTCTTTTATTTATAATATATATTTTTGAACTATCAAAAAATAAAATAACAGAGTTTTTTTTTTTTTTTTGACTACAAAATTGTTTTTAAAAGAGTATAAAATAGAAAACATGGAAAGATTCCTTATGTTTGATAATTTAAAAATAAAATATGAAAAAAAATTATATATTTTTATGATGAATTAGGTATATATATCATCATATACGTGAAAAGATTCTTAAGATATATCGAATATGTTTTGAATTTATTAGTTTTAACATATAAATTTAAAAATATATATGTTAACAACATTTTTATTCTGTTTTATATAAATACATATGAAAACAAGAAAGAAAAGTATATTGAGAATAAATAAATGTTTATATTAACATGTTAAATATTTTTTGTTTTATCATATAATATTTTAAAAAGTTACATCTTTTATGAAAGAAAATATTATCTTACAATATATATATTTTAAGAGATTGGAAATATTTTTATTATTTTAATTATACTATTATTTTAAGATATTTTTGTTTTGTTGTGATTTTTTTTCTATATATTTATTTGTCGAATGGTATAGGAAGCAACATATTACAACATAGGAAAACAATATGTTCATTTATAACATTTTGGTTATGTGATTATTGTTTTTTTTTTTTTAGTTCATGTTGTTCCTTTTATAAAAATATATAATTATATATGATTTAATATAATTTTATAATATAACATGAAATGTATACCATATATTATATATATGTGTAATAATATACTTTCTTTTTGATAGTTGCCTTTATTAATTATCCTATAAGGACACAAATATTTATCATGAAAATAGAATAAATAAATTTACATCAATTTGTTTCATTTTTTATTATATTACTTTTTTTTTTTTTTTTTTTTATGAACAAGTAAGGTAATAACATTATTTAGGTAACCATTTTAGTCTTTTTTTTTCTTTTTTTTGTCTTCTTCTTCTAGCTATTTTTAATATTCTATGCATGCATCGCATATTTGGCTATGTCTGTATGTAATTTTCCAAAAAAAAAAAAAAAAAAGAAAATATCAGAATAACACCAAATAGCTTTTTTCTTATTATATTAATAATTTAAATAATTAAAATGGATATATAATTATTTTCATATATTTCTTTTCTTGTTTTATATTTACTATACAACTAATTTTGTTTATATTTATTGAAATGGAAAAACAAAATAAATATCTTATTAAAAAGAAATTATATATATATATATATAATATATATATATATATATATTCTTTTAATTGTGACATTCTACATGAATATTTTCGCATTTTCTAATATTTATTATAAAATTACACATTTTTTACTTTTTTTTTACAAATAATTGTAATATTCTCAATTTTAAAATGATAAGATAAAAATAGTGGCATACACATAAATACAATATTTATTCTTTTCAAGTATATATATATATATATATATTTTATTTTTTTCATACGAAATATTTTTAAAATGAATTTATTTAAGAAGTCTACTTGTTCAGTTTGCAATTCATGTAAATGTTGTTGTGGTGAATATTTAATAATTATAAAAAAAATGATAATATACATGTGTTCTATAACATAATTTATTTTTTATTTATTGAAGTATTAAAATGATTATAAATATGTACGGGTATAAGATAACATAATTTCATTATATATATAAATATATATATATATATTTTTATTTATTTAAAATTTTTAGAACAAGAAGAGGTAAAAATTACTGAAAGAACATACACCTACAACGATCTTGACAATCTTTATAACAATGAAGAAACTTCTAGTTTTCCATATATTCCAACAGAACGGATTATATTAAATTCTTATAATAATCCTGATTTATATTATCATCAAATTGATACAGAATTTTATACAAAGAATATATTATATGATGTTCCATTAGTGAGTTATGCTCAGGGTCCTTATTATGAAAGATTGCCAGATATGAAATTAAGTGAAAAATATCGTTTACCAACAATAAGTTATGTGTCAGATCCTGTATATATAAGAAGAAAAGAAAAATGTAGCATACATAATTTTCCTAGAACTATGTGTTGCACAAAATGTCGTTCAAAATGATTTTATATTTCTTTATTTTTTACAAAAAAAAAAAAAAAAAAAAAAAAAAAAAAAAAAAAAAAAATTTAGTTTTATAATAACATTTGTCTATACTTAATATAAAGTAATATATATATATATATATTTATATTTTTTCATTTTATGCATAAAAATGAAACATACTTGTTTTAATATTTACATCAAAAAAAAAAAAAAATAAAAACAATAAAACAAATAAAAATAATATTATACATAAAAATGTATCATGATGGCAAACCTTATGTTTGCTTATAGAAATAGTTTGTGGGTAATATATTTTATAATATTAACCTGACCATCTAAGTCAAACATAACCTTTTAAATGTTAATTTTTAAAGTTCCATGTTTTAGTTTATGACCACAACCACAGGTATCAAAATATTTTATTCTATAAATTATTTGTACATATATATATATATATATATTTATATATTATCATAAAAAATGAATGGTATAGTTTTAATATATTTTATTATACTTAATTGAAGCATGTTTAAGAAACATACAGCTGGTACAGTTTACTTTTTCATATTTTTGAGCTATCCATCCACAGCCTTAATACGATGAAACAAATAAATATAAATATATATATATATATATATATATATATTACATTGCTTCCATTTTCATGTTAATAATGACAAAATATGTTATATTATATGAACGTGTTATATATTTTCTTAATATAAAAATTATTTTATGTCACATATATTTCCGGAAAATATACATATATTTATATTAATTTGTGTGTTCTTATATTTTATTTAATCTTTTATCATGTTTCCATATACCTCTTTCCGGATTTTTACAATCACACTGTTGGCAATATGTTCTATCGGTATAATAATTTCCTCTTATAGTTTTATAAAAATTATTTTCACACCCTAAAATGAAAATTTAATAGAATAAAATATATATATATATATATATATATGTATGTATGACAATGTGTCTTTTTTTTTTTTGTTTTTATCGAAATAAAAAAGAAAAACCATCATTTGTAGGATGACAGCACTTTTGGCATATCTCCGATGTGCACGTTTGACCATATGACAAATTATAATTGTTCATATAAAAGAAAAGAAAAAAAACGAGAAAGCGAAAAGTTAGGCCTTTCATCTTGAAATTAATTATCATAATGTTAATATAATATTATAAAATAATTTGTTCAAAAAAAAAAAAAAAAAAAAAAAGGGGAAATATGAAATAAGACAAAAGGAATACAAAAATAAAATTTTGGAACATTAAACTGTTAAAGGTTGATAAAAAGAAATTATTATATATATGGATGTGTATTCATAATATATATATATATATATATATATATATATATATATATATATATATATTTTTGCGTTCATATATAAATTTTAAATACATACAAGTATAGTGTTATTAAAAAGTGCATGACGATTTATATATGTATGATTGTATTAAAGGATTAATACTTCATAAATACCTATAAATATATATTTTTTTGGATGTAGAACAATTATGCTTTGTAAAAATATAAGATATAAAATATGTAATATGTTGGTTACTTAAAAAGTTGAAAATTTTTATAATTAATATATCTTGTTTTTAATTACAAAAATAAATTAAGAATAACATTTAAAAAAAAAAAAAAAAAAAAAAAAAAGACAAAAAAAAAAATATACATATATATATATATATATATATATAATAAAAATAATAACAACAGATTAATTTTTTTTTCTTTTTTCATTAATTTTACGAATCTGATATTATAATTATAAATATGCATAATATGTAATATGTGTAAATATAGATGAGCATTAAAATATCTCATTTTTAATACAACAAAAATAAATTTAGAATTTCATAAAGCCAGTAAATATATTTTTGTACATGAACATTTAAAAAAAAAAAGAATTACAATAAAATAAAAAAAAATTAAAACATTAAAAAATAAAATTATGCATATTTAAATAGACAAAAGTGGAAAAAGGATTAATAATTTTACCAAAAAAAAAAAAAAAAAAAAAGAAAAAGAAAAAGAAAAAAAGAATAATATTTCTTGTACATATTATTTTGTTATATATACATTTTTGAAAAACAACTTATGACAAAATAAAAATATATATACATATAAATATATATATATATATCTACATATATATTATAGATATGCCTTTTTTCTGGTCATATTCCAGTAGTTAACAAATTTTTCCAACATTTCTCCCTTAACATTTACTAAGGTCCCGCCTGTAGGTTTCATTTGACCCATTAGATTTCTCAAGTAGTAAACAAATTCATCATTATTTTTAAAACTTTGTTCTTTAATGGCTTCAGATATATCTTTTTCACTTATCCATACAATTTTAATTTTATTATAAATATTAAAACATAGAAATGTTATATGAATAAATGGATGGAAAACAGTATGTGGAGAAGTATAAAAATGATTTAGTTTTTTATTAATTATATTAATTTCATCATATATAAATGTTATAATATTACATTTATTTCTTAAAACAATATCTGAATTTTGAAATATATCATTTTTCCATAGGAGTATACATGTTCCATTACTTTTCATAGCTTCTGGAAAAATAACAACATTTTTAATTTTATGAGTTCTTGCATAATTATGTATTTGTTCTATATTTTTAAATATTCCTGTTTTATTAGGTATAGAGAATTTTAAAGATAATTTTATTAAATCATAAAAAGATATAGGTGATAATGTTCCATTTTTATTTATTACAATAAATAATGGATTTAATCTAAATGATAAATATAATATATCAACAAATGATGTAAAATTCGATAAAAATATATGACCATATGTATCATATGTAAATGGTATTTTTTGTTTAGTACATTTTATCTTTACTCTTTTATTATTTGCATATTGTTCATCTAAATATAAAAAACCTAAATAAAATAATAATAATCTACAATATATTGTCTGTATTATTTGATAAAAAAAATCTTTTATACACTGAAATAGTAATATTTTCAATAAACTATTTAAAAAAAACATAAATATTAAAGTCAAACTAAGAAAACATAAACGAATTACTACTATTGGAAATAATAATAATTTTAACAACTTTTCATTAAAACATAATTTCTTATTTACCCATACAGGTAAAAAAGGATTTATTCCAGTTGACGCATCAGCAAATTCTCGATACTTTTCCATTGTATTTCACACATAATTTTATAATCTCAAAAATTTTATATATATATATATATAAACATATATTTTTTCGTTAATAATTATGTCATTCAATATTATATTTTCCTTGGCATTAAATAAATATATTTTCTCTTTATATATATAGTCCCTTTATTTTTTTTTTTTTTAGCCTTTATTTATATAACAAAAAATTTAAAAAAAAAAAAATTACATATGTGTAAATAATAACACTTAACATATCATTAGGAAATTTCAATGAATAATGATATATATATAATATATATATGTAATATATTTTTACTTTTTTTTTTTTTTTTTTTTTTTTTTTTTTTTTTTTTTTTAATAATATCGTATATGAGTGCAATTTTTTAGATTTTGATCGAAAAATAAAAAAAGTAAATATTATATATATAAAAATATACATATATATATGGTATAATTATTTAGTATACACATAATTATCAGCTTTTTATATTATCATTAATTTTTTAAGATAAAATATTATTCCTTATATCAATATTATTTTATTTTAACATTTTTTTTTTATATATTTACCCTTTTAAATGTATAACCACCATAGAGATGAAAAAAAATAACATGAGGTTAATATATATATATATATAATAAATACAATATGAGAAGGCAAAAATAAATTATAATATTCATGCATATACTGTATATATATTTAATTTCCGTATTATTCTTATTACTTTAAACTTGTGCTCCTATTTATTTCCTTCTTTCATTTTTTCTATCAACTGGATATTAAAATGTTAGTATGTCATGATTTCTTATTGGATATTTTATAAAGAGAAAATATATATATATATGTATATTCCAGCATATTATTGAAACATGTCATATAAAATATATGTATATATAACTGGAACCATTATATAATATATTCCTTTTTTATATTTATAAGTAATATCATGAAAAATTATAATATTTTTTTGGATATATTATAACTATTATCCCATTTTCTTTTTTGTTGCAAATATAGCTGAAAGGAAAAATATAATCAAATAAAAGAAAGTAATACTATGAATCATCTCATTGTTATTGTAGATAAATTAGGTGTTCCTATTTATAGTGCGTGTAAATAAATAGATAAATATAAAAATAAAATATATGTATATTTATGTATGTATGTTATTTATCATGTATTTATTCTTTAAAATGTTCCATCACACAATAATATTTAACAAAAAATATATATATTTTAAATTTACCCTATTGTATATATATAGGACAATTATTGGGACTGATTATGAAATATACTAGCTTTTCTTCATTTAACGTTTAATAAAAATATGAAGTGCAAATAATATAATATATAATATATAATATATAATATATATATATATATATATATGTTGTTTTGAAAAAAAAATAAAAATGCAAATATGGTTACTCATACTTTTAACTGTCTGTTTTTTATTTATATTTAATTTGCAACATAGAGTTATATAATATATTTATTAATTTATTCATTCATTAATTTTTATTTTATTTATTTTTTTTTTTTTTTTATTGTCTATAAAATACACACAATATTAACAAGTGCATTATAACACATAACATTTTGTAATAGTGAACGTCCTTTTATAAATTTGCATAAATAAATTATTTATGTATGTAATGTAAGGATTAATGAGTAAATAAATAAATAAATAAATAAATGTATATGAACAAGATAATATATATATTTATAGTATATGCTTATTTATATTTTATTTTTTTTTTTCTGATATTTTGGTATGTTTATATGTTGGGCTTCTTTACTTTGCTTTTTTTCCTTTTTCCAATATAAAATAATAAAGTATATATATATATATATTTATATTTGTAAATGATCCTATATTCATGAAAGTATACTCAATACAAAGTAGTATTGGACATATGTAAATATATATATATATATATATATATATATTTATATTTATTTATTTATTCATTTACATATCTATATAATATATTTATAAAAAAAGATTTTATTTTTATTTGTTTACAATATTTATTGACCCCCTTTTTTCTTCTCATGATGACGGATGAAACTAAAATTGGGAAGGAAGAATTAAGGGTGTGGATAGAGGATACATTGAAAAGAAAAGATTTTTCGTTTAGTTGTTTGAAAGACGGTGATATATATTTAGAACTATTTGAATATATATGGCCACAAGTGATGAAAAAATATAAAGGAAGTATTATAATGTATCCATCAAGTGATAATGAAAGAAAAGAAAATTGGAAAATGATAAAAAATGTATTAAAAAGTGTACATCTTGAAGAAGATTTTATAAAGTATAATGATATTATTGAAAACAATTTTAAAGGATGTTATGAATCATTAATTATTTTATATTTTTTATATTCTTTAGTTAGATATCATGAATGTGATTTTATATTAGCACATCCGATTGATCAAAAGTTAACTGATTTTATGTCAAGTGAAAAACCCTTAACATGTTTGATTAGAACAGGTAGTGTTCATCTCCCAAATAATGTATTTGAAAAAGTTAGGAGCATGCCTGAATATGAAGATATACATATAATAGATGATGAAAATGAAAAAAATGATGATAGATATGATGTAATGTATGATCAATGCAATACTATATTCAATACATCTGATAAAAAACTGAACACACAAAATAATTTTTCTTTTAAAAAGGATAATTCAACGGAGCACTTAAATTTAATGTATCCTATAAATTCTCATATGGAAGAAAATACTTTTGATAAATATATAAAAAATTATGAAACCCATACAAATGTTCATAACAAAGAAGAAGAACAAAATATGATAGGTTATAATAATTCAAATAGTAACACAAATTTGAAGCAAGAGTTTAAAGAATACAACAACAAAATGTTTTTAGAAATGAATAATGAAAATAATGAGCAATTAGATGATAGAGTAAATAGAAATTATACTAATAAAGAAGAAAAATATCAAACATATGATAAAAGATATGATAAAAGATATGATAAAAAATATGATAAAAGATATGATAAAAATGATAATTTTATAGGATATAAAAAAGGTCAAGATGATGATACCATATCTTATAATAAACATTTTAGTGATAATATATTGAGTGATGTTACTTTGAATCGTTTTACTTCCAACATTTCTTGTTATGATGATAATATGGATATTAAAACAAAGAATTCAAATGAATTTCATATAAATGGAATAAAGAGAAAGAGTGTATCACACAATATAAGTAATGTATCCACTTCTCCTTGTAGCGATTTTTTTAAATATTTTAGATTTGAAGAAGGCATATTTCATGACAACAAAAGGGATGATAATGTATTTATGATAAATAATAATGAAGATATATTAGAGCATGATTCGGGTTTACATAAGAATGAAAAATATAATATCCACACAAATAAACATAACAACAATAAAAACAACAACAACAATAATAATAATAATAATAGTAATAAAAGTAATACTTGTTTTGCTACCAGTCCTGTTAATTTCTTTAAACCTTTTAATAAAGACAAGGTAGATGTGTCATCACAGACAGATTATAATCATGAGGACATTTTTTTAAATAATATAATTCATCATGAGAATATGAAAAATCTAGAAGTTATATGGAATAATGATGAGCAGAAATTGAAGGGGGAATCATTTCTTCTTTTCTTAAAAAATCAAATAAAAATGTATAAAAAAGAATTAATTATAAAAAATGATGAAATAAAAAGTATGAAAAATATACACAAGAAAAATATAGATGATATAATATCATCTCATATATTAGAAATATCAAAACTTAAAGAAAAACATCAAGCAGATATTTTTTTTCTAAAAAATCAGCACTTAGAAAATATAGTAAGTGTAAGAAAAAATTTTGAATCAAAATTAAATCATATAGAGGAAGATCTTCTTTTAGATCTGGATATTCTTTATAAGGAAAATAATGGTAATACATTAAATGAACAAATTAATGAAATAATTATAAGTGAACACAATGAAAGAGAAAAATATGGATTAGACAAACACATTGATAATTTCTTGAATGATAATAAGATGAATAAATGGGATATGACTAATAATATGGACAATTCTACTGATCATATAAATAATAATAATAATAATAATGATAATAGTAATGATCATTATAATAATAATACTTTAAAATATTCAGATAGAACAAATAACATAAGGGATGATAATAATATAGAAATAAAACATAATAATAATCTTATGATATATGAAAAGGATACAATAAACGAGCACATATCAATTAATGATATATTATATAATAATAATTCAAATAAAATAATTAGAAATAATAAGGATATATTCCTTAAAAATGGAGAACATAATTTGAAAAACAATGTTATGATTCCACATGAGTTAGATAACCCACTTAAGAAACTGAAATTTATGTTGAATCAAAAAAATAAAGAACATGAAGAAAACAATAAATATATAAAAGAAGAAATGACTCATCTTAAGCAAATATATAACCAAGTATTCTTAGAAAAAAACAAAGAATACAATGAAATATATGTTAACAATAAAATATTTTATGATATACTAGAATATATTAAAAAGGACAACAACTGTGTTGGAGATGATATATTTAATAAGAATAATGAACATTATAGTATAGAAAAAATTAAGAAAAACATATATGATATTATAATAAAAAATAATAAAGAAAGTAAAATATATTTGAAGGAGAAGAAAAAAGAAGAAAAAGATATTGTTAAGGAATTAGATGAAAATTGGTTAATTAATTTGTTAATATATATGAACTCTTTATTACAATTAGAACGGATAAGATTAGAAGATATGAAAATTAAAGAAGAAAGAGATATTTGTATCTATAATTATATGAAAAATAAAAATATGAAAAAAAAAGATAATTATTTATTTTTATTAAATAACGACATGAATAAAAAAGAATTAATAAATGATACAAATGATATATCAAGCAATGAATTACATAGGTTAGAAAATGAGATGGATACAAATGAAAAAATAAAAATGTTGAAAGAAAGAAATAGAAAGTTATTATCTCTAAATGAATTTTATAAAAAGAAATTAGAACATATACAAATATGGAAAACAAAACTGGAGATTATGAAAACAAATAAATATAACCAATTTGTTGTTAATGAAAATAAAGAAAATATTTTTTTAAAAAAATATAAATGTGATGATGATAAGGGAGTTACAACAAATGATATGGAGTATACACATAATAATAATAATAATAATAACAATATTTATAATAATAATATTTATAATTATAGTAATAATTTGAAGGGATTTACATCCATGTGGTTACCACTTATATATTTAAAACCTGTTGAAGAAGAAAACAAAAGAGATGCCGAGTTAATGTACCTTTTAAAAATGTTAGATAGATATGATAATGAAAATAAGAAAAATGGTATATGGTCTTCTAACAATGAAGAGAATGATAATAATATGGTTGATGAAAAAATTATGAATGATATATATCATAATAATAATAATATCAATAGTAATAGTATTTTTAATTTTGCTTATAATTTTGATGATGAATATATTTCATGTCTTAAGACAGATAATAGGAAATGCACTGATAAAGATTATAATGATAGAGAAAATGAATTTGTATACGCTCCATATAATCTTTTAAATGTTTTAAAAAAAAAACTTACATATATATTTTGGCAGCTTCTAGGTGATATATATAAATACCGTAATGTTATCATAGAAACATGTAACTATATATATAATATACATAATTTATTCAATGAGCATATAAATAAATATGAAAAAGATGAAAAGAAAAAGGAAGAATCTTATAATAAGTGTATGAAGGATAAAGAAGATGATTATTTAAATGAAAAATATAACTTAAGAGAACTTATAGGAATAACAAAATTAAAATTGGAAATATGTACTAATGAATATATTGAATTAAAAGAAAATTATGAGAAAGAAAAAAAACGTTTAATTATTTTAACAAATAGATGTTATGAAAATGAAAGTATGAAATATAAAAGTACCATACAACAATTTAAAAATGTAGATAAACAATTAAAAATATATAAAGCCAGAGAAAAAAAATGGATCAATTTAATTGAATTATTAATATTAGAATTAAAGAATTCCTCAAAACAAAATCAAGAAGATATTAAAAATGTGTGGCTAGAAATTATATCTACTAAAAAAGAAGCAATCAATAATGATAATACTATATGTATGGAAAATAACAATTCTGATGATTATTTAATAATTGATAAGGGAGATCAAGAAAAATGTAACCATTTAATAAATGAAAAAAATGTCGTCATTGATAGTATAAATAAAGATATAGATGAAAATAATTTGGGATTTGAATATAATCATGATAAACACAATATGGATATTAATAATAATAATAATAATAATATTATAAAAAATCTGGATGATCTTATAAGAAAAAATAAAACAGAGCAAGAAGATAATAGAAAAAAAAAACTTCCAATGAAAAAAGAAGAAAATGATAAAATCAATATTTATAAAAAAGATTTTCATGGTTTTTTAGATGACATAATAAAAAGTGAAGTCTTTCAATTTTATTCATTTGAAGAATCAAATAATTTTATAAGTAATAAGATAAATGCACATATTAATAATAATACATCTTTTAATATTAATACGAATGAATATTATGGAAACAGTAATGAGATGTATATATTTAAAGAAAATATGGAGGACTACAATATATATTATAATAAAAAAATAAATCATGTATATAATAATTATATTGTAAATAATTATAATAATGATGATATAAAAGATGGTCCTAACAATAATGATAATAATAATAATAATAATGATACACATATACATACACATAATACAAACAAACACTCATTAAATAAAATAAAAGATAAATTTTATGAAGGAAAAGATTTTTTCAACTTACTAAGTGCCATGGCAAAAGAATCATGTCTTATATTTCAAATATTATTAAAAATAAAAGAAGATGATATAAAAGAAAAAACAGAAAAAATAACATCATTAGAAAAAAAATTATATTTATTAAAACAATATAATATAAATGAAAAAAATAAAAATAAATTGTTATTAGAGAAACAGGAAATATTAATACATAAAATAAAGACATTAAATATTGATATACATAAATTACAAACATATATATCATCTATAAATAAAGAAAAAATATATTTAAAAACTCATAACCTAACAAAAGAACAAGAACTCAATTTAATTATCACATATTATAAAAATATTATTATATCTATTAAAAAACATTTAAATAAATATTCAACTGTTCTATATCTATTAGATAATATACCTCAACATGATAAAGATATTATACTTAATTTAACAAATATTACTCATGAAAAATATAATAATTTTAAATTCTCATTTGATAAACAACAAAAGGATCAATTAACAAAAAAAAAAAAAAATGAATTCAACGATGAAACATCTGACTATTCTCTTCAACAAGCAAATTTACAACTATTAAAGGATAAAGCATTGAATGAAAATATTATCACAGTTGATGATAATAATGAGCACTTGTCAGATATATCTCTGGAGGATATAATTAAAAACACACAATATAATTAAAATATATAAATTAATAAATATATATATATGTGTGTGTGTGTGATTCCCTTTTTTTATTATATGATTTTTATATAACTACAAGATAAAAAAATAAATACATACGTACATGCCATTAAATATATTATATATATATATATATATATATTTTATATGTATTATAATTATTTTCTTATATCACATTCTTATTATTTCAACATAAAAATTATAATTTATTTTATATACATAAATATCCCTAAAAAAAACATCACAGACACACAAACAAATTTTTGTGTCAATTATATTTTAGTTGTACAAATTAAAGAACTATTTGTTTATGTTTCAGAAAAAAAAAAAAAAAAAAAAGAGATAAAAATAAAAATTAATTTTTAATTCGATAACATATTTTTTATAATTAAAAATAAAAGAGTTAAAAAAAAAAAAAATACATATATATATATATAAAATATATTGTGAAGTGTTACTTATTAGGAGGTTAAAAATGATTGAAACAAATTAATAAAAAATAGGAAAAAATATAATATAAATATAAAAAAATATATATATATATAAACATATTGGTAATATTTTTATTTATCGTTAATTATAATAGGATTTATAAAATATATATGAATTAATAAATATAGATTTGTCAAAGCAAATATTGTCAAATTCATAATTTGTATATATAATATATATAATATATATATAAAATTTTTTTTTTTTTTTTTTTTTTTTTTTTTATGTTTATAATTCTTCAAAGAAATATATAGATCCAAATGACGTTACACATTTTCTCTATTAATATATATATATTAACAATTGATAATAATAATAATAATAAAAAAAAAAATGTAGTGGTATTAAAAATTATAATCTTTTTAATTATAATTGTAATTATGTTTTTTGTTTTTATTAATTAAATGTGAAGAATTATATATGTAGAATATGATATTTTATGTATTCAACATATTTTTTTTTTTATATAATGCACAGGAGTATATATACATAATATTATGTCATTTATATGTGAACATTCCTTTGAGGTATTTATATATATATATATATATATTATATATGTGTGACGGATAATTTTTTTTTATTTTGGCTTTTTTTTTTTTTTTTTTTCTAATTATTACGAATAAATTGCTATATAATATTTCTCCTGTCTGTTATTATTTAATAATTGACATTTACTTTTTTTTTTTATACATTTTTATCATTAAGTATCAGATGTGCTTTTAATATTTGTAATAGAATCTTTATGATTAGAAGATGAAATATGGATATGATTTATAAACTAAATATACTATTTTTTTTCATTAATATTATTATGATCTTCCATATGTGTGTTATCCTTTGTAATAATAAATTGTGATTCTTCTTTTTTTTTGTCTAAATTAATATTATTATTGTTATGATTAGTTTTTGATTGATCAAAATGATTACTTGCGTCAATAATTTGTTGACTATTTTGTTCACTGTCAGACTTAAAATTTGTGGTGTTAATTTTTTTAGATGTATTAAGTATAATATCATTATTTTTTTTATTATCGTGGTCTTTATCAGTTGAAGAACTTGTTTCAGTATATGGTTCATTTGATTTTGATTGCATATTCCACATTTCTGTGTATTCTCCATTACATTTTAATAAATCTAGATGTGTTCCTCTTTCTATAATTTTTCCTTTGTTCAATAGAACGATTAATTCAGCAGTTGTGATAGTACATAATTTATGTGCTATAATAATAATGGTTCTATTTTTTCTTAGATCTTCTACAGCTTTTTGAAAAAGAAATTCTGTTCTTGAATCTAAAGAACTGGTAGCTTCATCGAATATAACAATTTTAGGATCTTTTAATAAACATCTAGCTATAGATATTCTTTGTCGTTCTCCTCCTGACAATTTGACTCCTTTATCACCAACTAAGGTATCCCATTTTTTTGGAAGTGATTGTATAAAATCATATAATTGAGCAGATTTGACAGCTTGTATTAATTCTTCTTCAGTAGCATCTAGTTTTCCATATAAAATATTATATTTGATAGATTCATTAAATAAAATGGTATCTTGTGGTACTATACCTATAATATTTCTAATAGAGTTTCTAGTATATTCATTTATATGACGTCCTCCTATTTTTATTTCTCCTTTAGCATCATAGAATCGATATAATAATTTGGAAATGGTTGTTTTTCCTGATCCTGTATGACCAACAAGAGCACATGTAGTACCTGGTTTTATATAAATATTAATATCTTTTAATGATGTATTTAATGGTTGTGTTGGATAATTAAAATGTACATTATTAAATTCAATACTAACACCAAATTTTTTTTCTTGTGATGTTAATTCAAAATTTTTCAAATTTTGATCATTTGATATATCAATTTTATCTCTTAGAATATCTATTAAATCACTTATATCAGTAAATGATTTAATAATAGTAGCATATAATGTTCCTAATATACTTAAAGGTTGAAATACATTAGATGTATATACAACAACACTTATGAATATACCAGGATCTGATCCTTCTTTAACAATCATATATATTACACATAATAAAGTAAAGAATAAGGTACCATTCAATATAAATTGTTGAACAGTATTTAAAATACCTAAACTATTTAATATTTTTAAATTATATCTATGATAATTTGATAAAGCATTACAAAATTTTTTAATTTCAAATTTTTCATTACTAAAATATTTTACATTTTCATAATTTGTTAATGAATCATGTGCTATATCATGATATACATTATCCATCTCATTTGCTTTTGTTCTTATTTTTTTTCTCCATTTTGTTATTTTTATAGTTGAATAAATATATAAAGTTAAACCTATAAATAATACACTACCTAATAAACTATTCTTATATTTAAAAATAAATATGATACATGTTATTATTCCTTCTATTGTTGCTGGAATAATATACATTAATACAGAGCTCATCAAATTATTTGCACTCTCAGTACCCCTATCAACTATTCTCATAATACCACCTGAATTTTTACTTGAATACCATTCATATGATAAATTATGAAATGTTTGAAATATTGATTCTTGTAATTCTATAAAAGCTGATTGTTGTACTTGTGAATATAAAACACCACATACTTCTTTTAAAAATTTTGATATAAAAAAAAATATTACATATAAACCTAAATAATATATTGAAGTTGATAAACTTTTTTTTAATACTTCATTTGATGCCCAACCTAAATATATAGGAGAAATTACACTAAATACTTTTGATAATAATATAAATAAAAATATTAAAACAATATATGTACGTAATATAGAACTATTGCCTTTCATATCTATTCTTTTACTTGGCCATAAATATGGAACAAGTATTTTTTTAAATTCTGCATATGTTATATTATTTTCTAAATAATTAATTTTGGAATTTATATTATTATTATTATTATTATTACTACTACTATCATCCACTTTACTACTACGTTTACTACTATATGTTTTATTTAAAAATGTTTCTTTTATTACATCATTTTTATTATCTTTACTTTGTTTATGAAAAAAATTTAAATAAGGAAAATTAGAGGATTTTTTCTTTATCTGAAAATTATTAATATTATGATAATCCATATTTTTCTCCTGATCATCAGAAGTATTATTTATAATATCATTATTGATTTTTTCATTTAATTTGTTATAAGATATATTCATATCTAATAAATTTTTATAATCAAGATTTAAATATTCATTATTCATTATAGTACTATTATTATCTGTTCCTAATATACCACTGTTTTCATCAGATTTGTATATGTTATATTTCTTTGATTTTATATCATTTATTAATATTTTTTCTAATTCAACTCGTGCTATTATATATTTCTTCTTTATGTTATATAATTTAAATTGTGTAAAATAATAATATATTGATGAAAAAATACTATATACCATGAATAAAACTTTTAATGTTATTAAATACATATCTGTATTATAAAGAGGATTCTCTGATTTTACTATATAACTATAATTTATCATTTTAATTACATTCAATATTGCTAAGATACCTGTTATGTGTCTAGATATTACATACACCTTTCCTAATGCATTTAATTGTGTTATCCTTCTATGTAATCTAAATAAAATTATGCTGTATACTATTCTTATTACATTCAACAAAAATAAATCAATTGATGATTTAAAAAAATTATAAAATATGGATTTTTCGTATCTATAACATAATTGAAAATTAAAATTGTAACAACTAAATAACAATAAGAAAAATATTATGATATCTAATATGTGATATATTATGATCTTCTTCTGCGTTTTTTTTCTCTTCAGTTCATTCTTAATGCCATAGGATCTTAAGTACTCGTAATTTGATACATCCATTTTTTTTTATCTTTTTTAAATAAATAAATAAATATATATATATATATATATATATCAAATATAAAGATATAAATAAAAAAAATATATATGATAAAAGCTTAGACAATTATATATAAAACACACAATTTTATTTTCACAATTAATTTTCAAATATCTAATTTAAAATGGATGAACCAATAATAAAGTTTTTTTTTTTTTTTTATCGGAATAGAATAAATGTCTCATATTATTATGGTTTATGACAATAAATATGTATGTGTATACATATTATATCTACATATATTTAATAATTTATAAATATAAATATATATATATATATATATATATATATATATTATATAAATAAATGAAAGAGAGAACAAATTCGAAAATTTATTCATATATATGTAATATATATATATATATAATATTTTATAAATAAATTAAGTACATTATCAAAAATTTCACGTACGATATAAATATATATTTCTTTACACTTTTATTACAAACATATACCTTTTTATGTGTGGAAAAAAAAAAAATAATAATATAATATTATATATATATATATATATATATATATTATATATACACTTCTTTTCTATGAAAAAATATATAATATATATATAATAAATTAACCAAAATTTCTTTCTTTTTTTATATTGTTATGTTTTTATATTTTTTCTACTTCTCTATAAAACCGTCATTTTTCCAAAAAAAAAAAAAATCAAGTTATATATATATATATATATATATATATATTTCTGATTTTTTTCCTTCCTTTTTTTTTTTTTGTTTTTTTAACCCTTTTTTCTATAAATTATTCATTTTTTCCTCTACAATATATTATACATATTTTATGACTGCTATATATATAAAATGTTTATTATTATCAATAGTAGTTTTCACATATATATACTTTTATTTATATACATGAATAAATAACATATATAAAAAAATAATGATTATATTTTTACATCATTTTTTACCTTAAAATGTAATATATATAATTATAAATATAATATATATATATATATTTTATTTATTTTTATATTTTACCTTTGTATATATTTTGCTATGTAGATTATATTATATACATGTTATTATATATATTTATAATATTACTTTTTAATATATAATTTGTTCGTTATTTATTTAATTTTTTTTTTTTTCTCTTTTGAGAAAACTTCTCTGATTTTTCCTTGGTATTTCAACTTCATTTTGATATAAACTTTTCTTGTATATTTTAATAAAAAAGGTTTTCATTCAATGACTATATTTTAACTCCGAAATTTTTATATACATATTATATAATTTCATAGCCTTATATAGGAATTTTTATATATTTTTTTTTATGTTATACTAGTAATAATACAAACCCCCAAAAAAATAAAAAAACATAAACATAAATAAAATTCAACATTATTCATATAATATCAATATATTATAGTTTTTTAATTTTTTATATCTATACTGAAAAATGTGTTTGACTAGAGGAAATTAAATATATTAAAAAAAATGTAATCATTTATATGTAAAACATTATTACATTTTATAATTTGACTTATTACATATAATATTAATAAGGACGAATGTTAAAATATATATATATATATATATATATATATATATATTATAATATTTTTATATATTTATATATCATATATATAAATATGTATATCTTTAATTATTGTTAATTTTTATGTTTTTTAAAAATAAAATTTTAGTCCTCATTAATTATACTTAGAAATACAAATGAGATATGTATATGACTAATACAAGCATTTATAAAATATACAATAAAAGATTAATTAAAAATATATATATATATATATATATATATATATATTTATATATAATTATAATATATATAAAAATATAAATAGTGTAACATAAAAATCTTAATATAGAAATTTTTTTTTATATTATGGGTCATTTATTTCACAAATGAGTGCCTACATAAAATATATATAAATAAATATATATATATTATACACATATATGTATATACATGCACATATATATAAAACACACATGGAAATACCTCTTTCCTTTTTTTTAACCAATAAATATATATATATATATATTATATATATTTATTATTATTTCACATTTTTAAATATACCTATGTGATGGCAAAAAACAAAAAAAAAAAAATAAAATAAAAAACAAACATCTTTAAATATATATTTATATATATATATATATATATATATATATATATATATATTTTTGTATTACATTTATTATTTTGAATAATTTATATGAATGCTCATTTTTAATTTTTACAAATATATTATAGTAATACCAATTTTGCACGGGTAATCCACCATTGAGCCTTTCAATCTCCCTTGTGTTGATGTATTTTTTTTGTTTCTTTATTTATAAAAGAATTATTTTGAAGAAGATTAAGATCTAAATTTAATTCGTCATCATCCATTGAGTACATTAAAAAATTGAGTGTGGTTTGATTAAAAGCACATTGTTCTACTGATTTTTTGAGATGAGGCAGAATTAATTGTTGTAATTCATAAAGTAGAAAACGAAATTTATTATCAAATAGAAATTGATTTCTATAAATATTAATAATTGTTAATACAATATTTATAGAATATTCTACATAGAAATTAAAATTACCACATGAAAGATATTTTTTATAATTTTGTTGTATTTTTTGAAAAAAATGAAATGATATTAAATAGGTTTTAATATAATCTAATAATTTATATGCATATGAAAATGGTAATGAGATTAGAACTTCATTTAGAATATTATTTTTGATATTACACATAATTTCTATTATAAATTCATGAGGATCTTTATTTAATAATTCTGGTCTTCCTAATGGTTTTGTTGGTGGTTGAACAAAATCTGGTAGTTCATTTTTTGCTTTAGCTTCTTCATATGCTGTTAGATTTTTATAATATGTATCTAATAAAATGATTTCTTCTTCTATAATATCTAGATATTCAATTAATTTTTCTGATGATTTTATTGTTTCTATAGTTTTAATAGTAGCTTTATTTAATAGAACATTTTTTTCTACAGAAGACGGATAAGCTAAATCATTTCGAATAGCTTCTTTTTCTATTTGTAAATTTAATTCTTTATCTCTTTCTTCTTCTAAAAATATTAAATCATCTCCTTTTTTCCAAATTCTTATACTTTTATGTGTACCTGAAGTTAAAAAGAAATCATCATTATGATTAATAGCTAAACATTTCAAGATGCCAAAATTTCCATCTACAGTACATATACATTGAAATTTTATTGCATCCCACATTTTTATATATCCATCTCTTGATATACTTATTAAATTATTATTATTATTAAAAAATTGAATTTTTGTAACTATATCACATTCAGTATGTAATCTTTTATTTACATTACCATATTCCATATTCCATAAAAATATTAATTTATCAGCAGAACTAGATGCTAATATTTTATTATCTTTTGATATATCTATACATGTTATTGGTAGACTATGACCATATAATGTCAAATGTAGCTTTAAAGTATCACTATATAATATTTCTATTAAATTATTTAAATAACCAATACATATATATTTCCCATCTGGAGAATACATAGCACAACTAACTTTATCACTTAAATGATAACAATCAATTTCTTTAAACATAAATATTTCACAATTTTCTTTTTTTATCTCATCATTTGTAGAATTATAATCTTTATTATACATATCATTATTGTTTAGTTCTTCCCTTGTTGAATTTTTTTTATAATTTCCTTTTTTATTCACAATAGAAGAATTTTCATCTCTTCCAATATTATTACTACTATGAAAATTATTTATATTATCATCATTTTCACTTTCACTTTCACTTAATTCATTAGTTGTCACACCCATGGTATATTCAAAAATCTTCAAATAATTTTCTTCTCCCACAGATAAAAAGCCTTTATCATTACTTGTACTACTTTTATTATTATCATAATAATATTTATCATTATTATAATTATTACCATAACTATTACTATCGTTTTTATTCCATTTTTTAGACAGACTGATAATTTTATTTGCATGGGCTTTATAACTATATTTTAACTCAATATTTTTTAATTCATATAAATATAAATAACCACATTCGTCACTAATTATTATATTCTCATCATTATTACAAAATATAGCATTAGTACATCCTTCTAGATTTATTGTTATAATATTTTGTAAATTATTCATATTCCATATCTTTACATATTTTTTACATATGGATATTAACAATTCTTTATTTGATGATAAATTTAAAAAATCGACAGAACTATTATGACCTTTGTTTATTTCGCATATTTCTTTAAAACATTTTGAATAATCATAAATTTTTTTCTCCACAATTTTAACATTTTCCTTTATTTGTTTTTCATTCTCTTCCTCACTATTAACATTACTATTATTATTACTACCACTTTTATTATCACTATCATTATTACTATCACTATTATTATCACTATCATTATTACTATCACTATTATTATTACTATCACTTTTATTATCACTATCACTTTTATTATCACTATCACTTTTATTATCACTTTTATTGGCCCCACTATTAATTTCCATATCAATGCTATTCTTATCTGCAGTCTCTTCCTTTTTCTGATTATCCATTACAATAAAACTATCCTTATTATGCAAAATGTCATATAAATTAACCTGATACACACTCAAACGATTAGACATAAAAGAAACAAGGAGATATATATAATTATCTTTTTTTTTCTTTTTCATAACATCTATATTTTGTAATTTAAATTTATAATTGTAATTAAATAAATATTTTATTTCATCATTTGCTGTATGTATATCATAATTATTATAAATGAATAATTCTTTTTCTAAATCTTCTAATTTTTGTTTCAGAAAATTATAATCGATACTTTCTTTTCCTTTAAATTTTTCGATTTTCTTTTTTTCATTTAAAATTTTTTTTTTTTTTTTTTTTAATTTTTCAATATATCTTTTCTTTTTATTTTTTTCGGATTTCTTTTGATTTTTTATAGAATTAATTTTATAAAATTCAATACGTTTTAAATTCGTGCAGCAAATTAAAAGACCACTATTATCTCCATCAATAGAATATCTAGTTCTTTCACAATATTTATTGGATGTATTTAAGTTGTTATTATTTAATAATATATTTGGATTAGACAAATTATCTGTCCCTAATAGGTCTTCATTTTGTTTTAAATTATGAACATTTGAAGAAGATATAAAAGAATTATTCATATTTTCATTATTATGATAAGGATATAATAAATTGTTAGTTTTTTCTCCCACATTTTTATTATTATTTTGGTCTACTAGTTCATATGGATCATTATATATATCTTCATTATCTATAAAAAATATCATGTTCATATTTTGTATTCTACAATTTGTTGGTCTTTTAATATTAGCTAAAAAAGTAATATAAATCTTAGAGTTGGTAAATGTATCTTTAATGATATGATTAGAATATAAATTAATTTTATAAATTTTTAAAAAAGAACTACATGCAACAATTAATCTGGTATTAGTTTGATTAATTATCAAGCTTGTAATTTCTTCTTCACAATTTACAATAGTTTGAACACATGATTGTATATTTAATTCCCAGACTTTTATTAGGCAATCTTTGGATACACTAATTAGAATATTATTATCAAGAAAATCATCTAAATAAGAATTTTTTCTTTGTAAAAATTCGATATCTGTTACAACATTTGTATGTCCTTCAAGTTTAAAAACACCTTTATCATTAATAATATCCCATAATATAATATTCGTGTCTTTACTACAAGAACATAAATAATTACCAATTTCATTAAATTTTAATTTACATATACCAGAGGTATGACCACTAAAGGTAGATAATATTTTATTTTTTTCAATATCAAATAATCTAATAGAACCATTAGCATATCCAACAGCTACAATATTCTTGTTCATATTATTAATACAAATATATGTAACATGATGAGTAAAAAAATAATACGGGGGAAGAAAAGGCACACTAAGTTTCTTTTTTATTTCCTTCTCATTTATATTCCAAATACCAACACATTCATCATGTCCTAAAAATTGAGAAAAAATTAAAAAATTAAAAATAAATAAATAAATATATATATATATATATATATATATATATATATATATATATATATGTATTATATTTATATATATATATTCTTCCTTTTATATGTTCTACCTGATATTATACTGTTGTTGTTAAGAAAAACGCAATTCGATGTTTTTGAATTTACTATTCCTAAACAGTCTTCATATTCATATCTATCATATGATTTCACCATTTTAAGTGAAATAATTATATAAATATATCAATTTAAAAAAAAAAAAAAAAAAAAAAAAAAAAAAAAAAAACTAACAATATGGAAAACTTTCTACATTTAAATAACAAGTATGATGTTACTTTGTTTTTTCTTTTTATTCATAAAATTATTTATAAATATATTTTTACAAAAAAAAAGTTCCTTCAATTAATATTTTATGAAAAAAACAAAAAGGGAGTTACTTACAGGTTCTTTTTTTTTTATAATATTTTTTAAAAAATATATATTTGAAAATGAAACGTTTTTATAATTTTGAATTCTTTCATATATTTATTGATACTATTTATTAAGGGGAAATTAAATTTACAAAAAAATAAAATAAAATAAAAAAATTACAATTTATATATTATATTATATTATATATAATATTCCCAAATTAAAAAAAAAAAAAAATGTTGATTAATTAATTTTCATTTTCTTGTAGAAGATATTATAACATGACAGTGGTAATATTTCATTTAAAATTATTAAAATGGTTCATATAAAATACTTATGTAATAAGTATATGATATAAAAAAAAAAAATATATATATATATATATATATAATATTTATAAATACAAATTGAATAATCGAAACATATTTCATTTCCATGTTATTTATTTTGTAATATAATAAAAAATAATATATAAAAAAAAAATATATGTATAATGTATTCTTATATTCATATATATATATATATATATATATATATATATTATTACTCTCCTATTTTATTATTATTCTATATAATAATATATATATATTATATATATATGGAATCTTTTTGTATGTAATAATCTGGTAATAAAAAAAAATATATATAATATATTTAGATTAGTATAGGGAAAAAAATATATATTATTATAATCACACTTTTTTTTTTTTTTTTTTTTTTTTTTTAAATAATTTATATATATATATATATATATATATATATATTTATTTATTTATTCATTCATTTATCATATTTTTGTATAAAATATGAAAAGGAAAAAAAGTCAAAAAAAACCCAAAGAAACTGATAATAATATTGGTGATAAAAAAGAAATCGTCATAGATGAAGAAGGAGATGAAATATCTTTCTTAAATAATAAAGGAAATGAATACATATGTAATGCTTTAAATGAAAATACAATAAATAAAGAACTTAATAATGATGAAATTTTTGAAGAATTAAATGATAGAATATATAACAAATTAAATGAAAATATAAATTATGACCTTTTAGAAGACGAGATTTTTAAAGAATTGAATGAGAAAATATATGAAGAAATAAAAGAGAATATAAAAAATGATGATAAAAAATATAAAGAAGATATTTTAAATGATAATATTTTTAAAGAATTAAATCGTGATAATCCTGAAGAATTAATTACAAATGAAGAAAATAAAAATATAAATGACAATATAATACCGTTCTTATTAAAAAAAAAATTATATGAAAAAAATATTGCACAAATAGAACAACAAATACAAAATGATAAATTAAATAAAATGATCAAAACGAAAGAAATTATTTTAGATATGCTTACTATAATTAAAAATAGGAAAATGAATATACTATAAGACTATCTAGACAAACAGGTAATATATATAATATATATGTATATATTTAATGATAGATTGATGTTTAAGTTTTGGTTCGTTCTTAAATGAATAAAAATATATATATATATATATATATATATATATATTTATATAATATAAGCAAATAAACAAACCATATGTATATCTCATAATACAAGAAAGTTGTAGTAATACACTAAATATTATATAATTATAATATAATCAAAATATATATATTTATATATATAAATATTTCTTTTTTTTTGTGATAACTTTTGATATTTTTTTTTTTTTTTTTTTTTTTTTATATATTTATGTTTTATTTTTTCCTTTTTTCCTTTTGAAAAATTATTTTGTCTATAACTTGCTGAATTTTTGTTGTTTGATTATTTGACATATAATTTAATACATCTGAATTATTTTTAAAATTATTCAAGAAATTTTGGAAGATATCCTTTTCTTTAATTATGCAATTAAATTTTTTTATAAAATTTTCTATATATGTATTTGGTACCAATTCGTATGTAAATAAAAAGAAAGTATTTAAAACAGCTAATTTTATTTCAGTTTTTTTTTCAAAATATCCCAGATTTAACATGCAAATAATAAATAAATATATTCTATACCACACTGTGAAATATATTAATTTAATTTCGTTTTCAGTGTCACATACAATTTCATAACATTTATAAAATAAAAATAAATTATATGTCATAAGATTAATATCCAGCTCGTCAATAGAAATCATTTTCATGCCTATGGTATATTCGACCATATCTAAGAAGTGCCTGCAAGGAAGAATAATAAATGAATAAATAAATAAATAAATAAATAAATGAATAAATAAATGAATAAACAAAAAAACAAATAAATACACACATACATACATAAATAAACATATAATATATATATTGTTTCATTTTTTTTTTACGTTATTAAATATATTATGGAACCAATATATTTTCCCCATTTTATTTTCTCCTGTTGTTCTTCTTTATTATGTAATCCTTCCCGTGAGGTTACATTATATAATTTTATTTGTATCTCATTCTTAAATCTAATGTTACTAATATGTTCAATACATTTTGAAGTATTTTGTATTAAATCATTCCACTCATATAAAAGATTATTATGAGTACAATATGAATGAAAAAGGAAAAAAAAAGATACATAGATATGTATATATAATTTTATATCCCTTTTATTATATAATATTAGTTGAATTATATTTTGTGTATCAATTTTTTTATTCCCTGCTTTATAAAAGGCTGAAAGAAAATGTGATGGTAATTCAAAATTATGTAATGAAAGATTATGAAAAATATGAAGAAGAAAATTATTAAATTTATGAATAATATTATATATAACATATGGAAAAGGTTTAAATAACATATGGTGATATTTTTTTTTTTTTACGACAAGAGACAAAAATATTAAACAATTTAATTCTTTCTGTTTATTTATATTTTCGTCTTTTAATTCATTGTAATCAAACATTAAATTGGACATATGTATATTTTTATTTTTATTTATATTATTCTTATTAATATTATTTTGTTTTATATTTGTATTATTTTTATCTTCTGATATGTTATTATTTTCTACATGTGACAATAAATTACTTGTATCATTATATCCTTTGTATGTATTTATTAATTCTTTGACATTTTGTTCAATAACTTGAAATATGTGGTTATCAATATTTAGATGGTAAGTTTCATTATGAATGTTTGATATACATTTATTTATATTATAAGTAATACATTCTATAGATATGTTTAAAAATTTTAAATGATCTATTATATATGTATTTAATAAGTTCCATTTAAAAAATAAAGGAATAATAATATTTTGACATAAATATATATTTTTCATAGTATATAAATTATTCAATTGATTTGTACTATATGAATTTATATTAATAAAATAATTATCATGATGTAAATATATATTCTTTAAAACTTTAAAATAAAATGGTTGCATAATAGTATTGATACTTTCAATAAAATATAATTCTTTGAATTTCATTTTAAGAAATTCTTCAATTTCTTCAGAGTAGCATAATTCTATTTCTTCTTCATTTTTTGGTTTTAAAAAATTTGCTATGCATATTAATAAAGTAGAATATCTAATATATCTTTTTTTAAGATTTTCATTGGATTCTAAAATTATATTTATGTTATTATTTATATAAACATCTTTATTATAACATTGGTCTATCATTACATATTTATCTTGTTTATCTTCATAAATTTTATTTAACATTATGAAGTTATTTTCTTCTTTTAATTTAGAATTAGTAATTTCAAAGAGTACTGATGATAATTTATATCTATCAATTAAATTAACATTTGTTGAAAACTTACTTATGCATATCATTAGAACAGGATATTCATTTAATAAATTAATACATTTAATTGCTTGTTCTTTTATATCACATTTCCATATAGAGTAACTAATTAAATTTGTAGATAATTTTAAATATTCATACATTTCTTTATTTTTTAATTTATCATGATATTCATATTTCATATAAGACATTTTTTTTATAAAACATTGAACATTAAATGTAATAAAATCTTTTGTTAATTTTTTAATTAATTCGTTGAAGTCGATATCATAAGTAAATGTATCATTCAAATAATTATGTAAATCTAATATAAGCATAATAAAATTTTTACGGACACGTAAGGAGTTATCATTTATGAGATATTTTATCCTGTCAAATATTTTTAGAATTATTTTACGAATCATAGGATTTTTAGACATCTCACAAAAACCTAATACTACTTCAACACGTACACATTCATTGGATTTCTCTTTTAAAAATTTGTTGATCAAAATATCTATGAGTTTCATTCTTTTATCATGGCTGAAAATTTCCCACAGTTCATTTAAAATCTATCGTAAAAAATAAAAAAAAAAAAAAAAATAAAAAAAAAAAAAAATAATAAATGTAAAAGAGGTGAATTAACATCATTATTTTAAATATATATATATGGTGTATATTGTGTATATTTTTATATTTTTATATTTCTCTATATATATATTATTTATTTTATTTTATTTTTACATAACAAATACATTTGGCTGTTGCTTGGAGTACATATGTATTTTTGTCTTCAGATAAATCCAAGAGTGCGTTATAAGCTCTATATAATGTAATATGTATATTATATTCTATAAAATGTTGCATTTTTTTATTTTTTTTAAAAATAATACTATTTTTCGTTCATCTATTAACTTTTCCATTTCTTGCAAATAATTAATATCTTTTATTCCAGGGTCCTGCAATAAATACGCATAAATAAACATATATACATATATATATATATATATATATATATATATAATTATAATTTATTCTCTTTATTAATATATAAATATTTCCTTACAACAACAGGATATATCAGTTGAAATATGCAAGTAGCGTTAAATCTAATTTTCCAATTGGGGCACTTTATATTTTATTAATCATTTGAATAAAATGAAATGTAACATGCATGTATATAAAATATGTATGAATGTGTCAAAAATATATTTTTATATTATAATAACACTTATAATATATATATATATATATATATATATATATATTTTTACACCTCTCTATATAATTAAAATAGTACTATAATTTCTATTATATTTGGATAATCTTTTTTCCTTAAATTGTTATGCAATTTATAATGTAAGTATGTCTATATATATTTCATTTTACCATTAAACTCCTCCATATGACTGGGTCGTATATTTTAAATATTAACCTGTTGACATCCTTATCTCTTAAAAAAAAAATAAATATATGTATAAATAAATATACATACATATATATTTATGTGTGATGGTCTTATGAAATTTACTTATTAAGACATGTATATATTTGTTTCTTTTAATATGCAGTATATACCCTTTATTTGTGTGAAACATACTGAGAACCTCCCTAAAACGAGCAGCTATTTTAATTGGACATTTTAAAGAAAAGTTTACTAGATACTCTATTTGAGTATAAAGTGTTTCTTGCATATCTTCTGAACAATTCTGATATGAAATGATAATAAATTATAATCAATACAAAAAAAAAAAAAAAAAAAAAAAAAAAAATATCCATATATTTATATATTTATATAATGTGTATATTTTTTTTTTTATTATAACCCTCCAAGTGGAATAAATAATTTCTGAGTAATGATAAATATGGTTATGTGCTAAAACGACAGTGTTATGAACAAATTTCTAAAATGATAATTAATATAAAAAATATATATTATGTAAAAGTATTTTTATTATACAAATATGTATATGTACATATATATATATATATATATTTATATTTATATTTATATTTATCCATTCTCCTATTTTCACTTACGTTAAAAAGATGATATGCTATACTCTCATTCTGAGACCAAACATGAGATAAAAATATTTTTCCATCAGATCTGTATATATATAAATGAATATTCAATATATATATATATATATATATATATAATGATATCTTATTAAATATTAGTATAATTAGCATATATTTCATATTTTTACGTTTCATAAAATTTAGGAAGGTTCAATGTATAAGAACATAAGATATAAAATGAATCAGTAGTTCTCTCAGAAATACCCCAATTAATGTATTTACAAAATTCTTTGAATTTCTTTAATTTTGTAATATCTGTTCCTTTACCCTAATGAGGCGAACAACATAAATATATATATATATATATATATATATATAAATATATATATGATATTTATATATCATCATTTTTTTTTTTGTCCCCTCTTTATTTTATACTTCTATATGACAACATTTCCATAATAAGTATAATAAAAGATTTATCTTGACGTTATTTGTAAATTCATTTTCTTTTATATTTAATTCACAAATTGTAAGAAGACATTTGCCAAAGGATAATCTCACTTCTTTGTCGCTAAGCATGAACTGTATTTCTTTCATAAATAAATAAATAAATAAATATATATATATATATATAACAATTATGTGTCTATATTTATATTCCTTTTAACCTATTAATTTATAGAAAAGTATTTGGAAATTCTCTTCAAATGTTATTCCTTTCTTTTGTGTCTTATTATGCAAATGTTGTAAATAAATTGAAACAAATATTATACATGTTAATAGATATTGTCTATTATTTTCTTCCTATATAAAATATATATATATATATATATATATATGTATATGCAAATGTGTGTAATTTCACATTTTATTTTACCTTAAATAATAATGTTGATTTTTCCTCATCATAAAATAAATTATCAGCACTTATATACTCCACTAAGGTTGTATGAGATGTCATCCAAATCTCTTCATATTCATTACGTTTACAAGACTCGAAATACTTTAATAAATCGGACTTAAGAAAATAATATTTATTTATATATATTCAGAAATTATAATATATTTTATAAATGATAAGCAAATTGTATATTTAAATGAATTAGGTTACCTTCTTTTTACATAGTAGCTTAAATTGAGCTAGTTCTTTTATATTGTCTAATATGTCTTTATTCATTTCATATATTTTTTATGATATATATAAAGAGGGCTATTAAGGAATTATTAGGAAAAAAAGAAATAATAAATAAATATATATATATATATATATATATATATATATATATTTTATTTATTTAATAATGCCTTATGAAAAAATATATTACAATATAGAAGAATATGAATAATCTAACAATATACATTTAAAAACATATTATTTTTATAGTAATTTATAATGGTGCATTTTATTTTAAAAGATATCTTAAAGAATAATTTTTTCTCATATTACAATTTAAAATTTATTAATTTTATGTTTCAATAGATAAAATATTAAGAATTAAAAAAATAAAAAAAATATATATTTAAATATAATATATATATATATATTTTCTATATATATACTTAAAAAAAATCAATATTTAATCAAATAGGAAATTATAATGATATATATGTAAATATATCACTAATATATAATGTTAAAATGATTTTTATAAAATATGGGTATTAAAAAAAAAATAAAGAAAAATAAAATATACATATATAAAATATATTATATATATATATTTCATTTGAGACATATACATATTATATATATATGTACAAAAAAAAAAAATAATACAAAAATACAAATGTGTGGAAAATAATTGCAAAGTCAATATTTTCTCATAATATACGCTAATAATAATAAAAAAAAAATAAAATAAAATAAAATATACATATATATATATATATATATATATATATATATATATATATCTATATATTTATGGATGACTTGTTAGAAAAATATATTAGATTTATAATACATCCTTATCATATTATGTGGATTTATCATTATTTTATTTTTTTTTTATTTTACGTTTTAATATGTTAACAACCATTTTCCTCTTCAGATGATATAATGCATATAAAATTTTGGGTCTTTTGTATCTTATTATTTGAATCCATAGATTTTCTTTTATCCTTTTCATGATATTTATTATTTTTGTTATATATATTTGGTAGGTAATCATTTTTTAATTTTCTCTTTTTATATAAATTATTTTGTTCATTTATATTATACCTTAAATTAATATCAGGTTTGTCATCTGATACAATAAAATTATGATCATCATCATATTTATTTTTTTTTTTATATTTATTATGATATATGTTATTACTTGTATGAACAGCTTTTACAATGTCTGCAGAATTTGTATTATGATATATATATTGAGAAATAACCGAATTATTCATATTTTTCATATTATATTTTGTAGTTGGATTACTACTAATAATACTACTAGCTGTACTATTATAATTATTATGATTATATATTTTTTTGTCTTCTTTTGATAAGTTATCAAAAAAATTAGTAATATCAGTAGTGACGTTACTATTATTTGTATTGCTATGTTTAAAATTGCGACTTTTTTCGTGATTATGTTTTTTTTTTTGTTTTCTTTTTTCTTCTTCATCAATATCATCATCATCATCATAACCATTACCATCACTATAATTAACACCATCTTCATATTCATAGCTTTCATCATCCGAATAAATAACAATTTCATTTCCGTTTGCATATTTTGTATTATCGATTTTATTTTTATTAATATCCTTTTTAGATTGATGACGATGGTTATCTTCGACATAGTAATTAATTGAATTACTTTTATAATTATCATTTAATTTTTTTTTATTTATAATATCATTATTTTTTATAAGACCATGTTTTTTATTTGTTGTAATATAATTTTTATTACTTTGAATATCTATTGTTGCTTCTATATCACTTTTTAAATTATGAATATTTTTTTTCCTATTAATATTATTTCTTTCATCAATATTGTGTTTATTATTAGTTGTATTATTATTTTTTCCTTTATTTTCATCTTTTGAAATATTATTTGATGTATTTTTATCTTTTATTGTATTATTTTTATTCTTATAATATACATTATTTAATTTCTGCATAACGCTAGTATCAAATAAGAAAACCTTTTTATTTTTTCCTCTTTCATATGATATATCAATTTTATATTTGTCTTGATAAAAATCTATTAATCCTTCCACATAATCATAAGCTATTGAAATATTTCTTTTGTATCTGAAATTAAATAAATTTGTTAACATTTCTGATACAGTAATATATGGTAATTTCATAAAAAATTTATATTGTTTTTCTACAAGGGCCTCAAAACCAGCTGATATCATTTCTTTTAAAAAATTTTTTTGTTTTGTATACATTTTAATATAATTTAATATATCCAACGAAATATCTGATAGAATATCAAAATATTTTTCAAGTTCTACATTATATTCATTATTGTTATTATTCTTATTATTATCATTATCATGTATAGAATTATCAGGTTCTAGTGTATCATCATCATTATTTGTATCTTCTTCATCTTTGCTACTATTATTTTTATTATCATCCATTTTATTATATACATTACGAATTTTCATATTATTATTATTATTGTTATTGTTTCTTGTTGTGTTCATATTATTACCTGTAGTACCTTCATCAGATATAAACTTATCGTTATCTATCTGTGCCATGGTACTATGATTTGATAAATATAAAGATGTGTTATCATTATTATCAGATTCTTTTTTAATGTTCATAAATTTTGTTTTAAATTGTTCACATGAATTTTCTCCTTTTTTCACATTATTCAATATACAATTAGACTGACTAGATTTATTTTCTACGTTTAAAATATTATCGTTGTTATTTTTTATTATACTATTACCTCTATAGTTATTATTATATGTGTTACAATTTGTTTCTCTATTATTTTGATAGTTATCTTCATTCTTTGTAAAACTATTTTGATTTTCCTCCTTGGATTCATTATTATTATTATTATTGTTATTATTATTATTGTTATTATTATTATTATTATTATTATTGTTATTGTTATTATTATTATTGTTATTATTATGGGTGTTATTTTTATTCTTCTTTGCAGTTTTATTATTATTACTATTATTATTATTATTATTTGTTGTAGTATTATTGCTAGAGTCAGGTATATTATTAATTTCAGACATCTCCTTTGATAAATTTTCTTTTTCTTTGTCCTCTTGATATTTTCTCCATAAAGTTATATTATTCAATAAATCATTCATATATTGTTTATTATTTTTCTCAAAAATTTTAGATGTTTTTATTCTTGCAATAAATTCTTTTTCATATTCTACATATACACGTGTATTATATGAAAATAATTGTTCAAACCACATTCTACATATATCTATATCATTTAAAGAATTAGATGTTTTAATCATTATAGTTGTTAGCCATCTTAATAATTTTATATCGATTTCTAGAAAATCATTTAAAGGGTTATCAAAATGATGTATTACATTTTTACATTTATTTACTACTTGTAAAAATATATTATATATATATTTTTTTATGATCTGTTTTATTTCTGATATATCTGCTTCAAGGGGTAACATATCTAATTGCTTTTCCATTTTTTCAAATAATTCAATAAATTCATAAGGAATATGTTTTTCAAACTTTTTCCAAGCGAATGGATTAAATATGATTTCTTCTTCAGATGCATCTGATTCATCTGAATGTTCTTCTTCTTCATCAGATGACGAACAAGAATCTAAATCACCATCACTTGAATAAATAATAAAATCGTATTTATATTTCTCAAAATTTCCTTTAAAGGTACATTTATCAAGTGTACCATCGTCTGTCGAATCGTATCCAGAATATGATGAGCAACTTATCATATCATCATTACAATTATTATTATTATAATTATTATATTTATTATATTTATTATTATTATTATTATTGTTATTATTATTATATTTATTATTATTACTGTCGTCATCATCAATATTAATAATGTCCTCATCATATTTCCCTCTTGATTGTTGTTCACTTTTGTCATTAATCTTTTGTTTTTGTTTTTTTTCTAATTTATCCTCCTCATCACTTGTAAAAACATATTTACATTTTGAACTATAAAAAGATATAAAATAATCAGGATTGATATCTATATAATCATCTGACATATCTCCACTCCAAACACTATATTCGTCTTCTATTTGTCTTGTTAATATAATTTCATTCTTTGTTTTATTTAATTCATTGTACATTTCTTCATCATCTAAAAAAGGATCATTAATATCATAAAACATGTCTCCTCCTCCTATTTTAAAATAAGTGGTGGGATCTCCTACTAAATGTTGAAGATTAATTCGATCTGATAACGAATTAATGCATTTCAATAAGGGGTCTAGAGATTCTTGTTTTTTTTTTTGTAAATCGAAATTTTTAAAATCATCCACAGTTGAGAGTGAATTATTTGCATTGTTCAAAGGATCATTAGGATAAGGATTATTATACATATTAAAATTATTATTATTATTATCATTATTATTATTTATATTGGTGTTTATATTTGCATTACTATTTAAGTTCATGTTTTCATTTGTATTTGCATTATTATTTATCGTTGTGATATTATTATTTGCATATTTTATTAAATTTTTATTTTTTGAATTAAGATATTTATCATTTGAATTGTATGGATTATTCATATTATCTGATTGTTCGTTCATAAAATATTTTGTATTGATTGGACTCATATCTATAGTATCATTAATGATAACATTATTAGTATTATTATAATTTTGATAATAAACAAAATTACATTCATTTTTATATTTATCTAAACATTCAGAATAGAAATCAATAATTTTATTTCTTTGTCTTATATCACTAAAATTAAGAAATATATTAATACCATGTTTATATCTTTGAAGAATTAAATCTTTTTCATATACATTTTCTTCTTCTACTTCTTCTCCTTCATCACTTAAGTTACCTTCATCATTTAAAATATTATCATCATATCCTTCTGTATTCCTTTTATTATCATTTGGTATATTTATATAATTCAAATTATTCCTGTCATTAATATTATGTATATAATTAGTACTGCCTTTATTATCACCATCATTCATATTATTATTATTATTATTATTACTATTACTATTATTACTATTACTATTATTACTATTATTACTATTATTACTATTATTACTATTAGTACTGCTATTTTTGTTGTCTTCATTTTTTCCACCTTTGGAGGATTTCCCTGCTTTTATGTTTTTTCCCGTTTTAGAGACTTTCCCAAATTTGTCTACTTCATCAGATAAATTAGTAACACCACCCACCTGACTGTTCATATTAATTACATTTGTATAACTTTTCTCTTTAATATTTTCATTTAAACTATTAAATTCAACTTCTTTTTTTTCATCGTTCATAATAGAACTATGCTCTCTTACTTTCATTGATTTACTTTTCTTTTCATTTTTATAAAAAACACTTATTTCACTTTCGACGTTTTTATTTTTTTCGATAGTAGCCATTGATTTTCACATTATATATGAAAAGCAATTTAAAAAAAAAATAAAAATATATATAAATATATAAATATATATATAAATATATAAATATATATATATATATATGTATATATATATGTATAACCTTTATGTGATATAATTCACAAAAATTGAAAAAACTATATATATTTTTTTGGACAAAATTATATATATATATATAATAAGTGTCTTATATATATATATATATATATATACTTTAATATATATGTGTGTGTATCCCTATTTTTGTGGTGTTCATATATTATATATATGAATTAAAATTAAAAGTTTTAACTTGGCACGTCCTTTTTTATTTTATAATATATACATATATATATATATATAAATATATATATATATATAAATATATATATATTTCCTTGTTCCTATTTAATTGTGTTTATTTTATTTAATCCAGGTATTTATTCTGTACACACAAAACATTTTATTGCTATTTTATTTGTTTCTTATTTTGTTTCTTTTTTTTTTTTTTTTTTTTGTTATTAAAATTTAAAAATTAATAAAGGTGTATGTATTATATATATATATATGTACATATATATATTTGATTTCATATATTAATGTGTGCGTATGTTTATAAATATATACATACAGACATTTTACACATAAAATTATTTATTATAAAAAGTGTGAATTCATAAAAAAATAAAAAAATTCAAAAGAACATTTATTATGTACTATATTTTCAATATATTATGTGAAAATATACAAACATGTTATTTAAAAAATAAAATAAAATAAAATAAAATAAATAAATAATAATACACTTTGAACCAAAAAATTTAAAAGTAATATATTATTTACAACTATTCTATGCAAACAAAATAAAACGTAATAAATATAAATATGTATATGTATCTAAAATAATATTCCAATATTTTGTGATATTCATCAATTTATATATAACTTTGAAAGCATATATATAAATATATATATATATATATATATATATATATATATATACATATATATATATATATATATATATTTTTCTTTTAACACATGTATATTTCATACCATTTGAGGATAACAAACATTAAATAATTCATATCCTATCAAATAAATGGAATGTAAATGTATTAAATAAATATATATATTCTATATTATTTACAGGTCTATACTAAAATATAATACAAATTCAATTAAATATACACCTTTTTCTACTTTACTAAAAAATAAAAAGTAAAATATAAATAAATAAATAAATAAATATATATATATATATAATATATATATCTTATATATAATTTTTAAAAAACGAAATAGCTTCATTTCATAATTCTCCTTACATATTATATATAAATAAATATATATATATATATATATTTTATATATTTGTATAAATTTTTCTTTTATCCTTTAAATTTTTTTTTCTTTATGTTATGCCATAAACAAAAATTATAGCTCTTGAAAATATTAGAATTTTTTTTGGAAGCAGAACAAAAAAAGAAAAAATAAAAAAAAATAATAAACAAATATAAAACGAATAAAAAACAAATGTATTAAAAAAAGAAAATAATAAAAAAATATTATTAATAATTTGTTCTTTTAATATACAAATGGGTTAGAGAGTTAATTTGTTTTTATTTTTTTTTTTTTTTTTTTCTGTTCAAACTCTCATTTATATGTTTAAAAATTAAAAAAAATTTATGTAATAATATATATATATAATAATATATGTATGTATGTATATATGTATATATATATATATATGAAATAAAAATATATGTTTAATAAAATATTATATACATTCTAAAATTTCTTTAAAAATGTGAATAATAAATATATTGTTTTATAAAAGAATTAATATAAAATCTAAAAAAATAATAAATATTATTTAAAGAAAAAATACTACCATTCGTTTTTTCATTTTTTTAATATATGAAAACCAAAAAAAAATAATATAAAAATAAAATAAAATAAAATATATATTTTATAAATATAATATACATTTATGTATAAATATAATATTATATTTCTTTTCTTGGATATGTATACAACAAATTGCAATAATAATTACAACAAAAATTATATTATATATGTAAATATATACATAAAGATAATATTATATATATATATTAAAAGCTCTTTTTTGTTCTTTTTTTTATATATTAATATATTGCCAATTTATAGTATTTTCTTTTTGATACTATGATTTATATATATAAATAATACTTATGTGTTATCTAAGAATTATTATACATAATAAAAATAATAACCTTATATATTTATATTTTCATGTACGTATTTATATATATATATAATATATATATAAAACAAAAATGAATGAGAAAAGAAAAAGTCAAGGAATTAGATAAAAATGTATAAATTTATATATTGTATATGTTATTATATATATAGTAATATATTATATACATAAACAAAATAAATAATAATGTATGTAAAATGTAATAAAAAAAAAAAAAAAAAAAAAATTTTATAAATGTAATAAAAAAATGATGATGTGCATTATACACTTTCATTATTATATCTTTGTTTGGTAGTTAAGATAACATATGAAAAAAAATTTGTAAAATAATACATTTTACACATCATTATTTATAATATATTTAAAGTTATATCAAATGTGTAATTATTTTTATTTATTTATCCCTCACAAAAAAGATATATATATATATATATATATATATATTAGATTTTCAAAAAAAAAAAAAAAAAAATAAAATGGTATACCACATATTGATTGTATTTTATCTTTGTTGTGATATTTTTTTTTTACATTTTAATTAGAAGAAGGAAAAATATTTTTTGAAGTTATTAATTTTTTTTTTAAAATGATATAGATATTTATGAAAATATATATAGAGAACAAATAATAGAGAAGGTACTTTATATGATGGGTAAATTTTAATAGAGGAGTTAAAATAAATTAGAGCCTTTTCAATATTTTTAGATACTCCTATACCATAATAATGCATATAACCTAGATTATAACAAGCTCTTGAAATTGTTTGAATAACATGAAAATTGCTTGGATAATATGAAATGATACTTTTATAATGATGATATGCTAATTCATAATCTACTTGATTAAAAGAAAATTTAAAGTAATAATTAAATCTCCATTTATCATTAAAAATATTACCTTCTTCATCAACAAAATCGGTTGATATTATTTTATCAAAATTTTGAATAACAGGAACATGTTTTTGATGAGCATTATTGTTTTGATATGTATAATTGGAATTATTATCTTTATTCACATTATCATTATTATCATTATTAATAATATTATAATTATTGTTCTTTTTGATGTGATTTGTTTGATTCTTTTCATTCTTAAAATATTCTTCCCTTTTCATTTTATTTGTTGATGTTTCCCTTTGATATATGTTAATATTTCTTGTTAGATCATAAAATTGATTAGGAGGCAAATTATTCTTTGGATATATATGAACATACAAACCATATCCCTTATAAGCATAATCTCCTAATGTGTATAATGATTTAAAATCATTATGTTCTGAAGCCATTGCTAGATATCTACTTGCATATATTTTTTTGGTATGTTCATTAGAAGGTAAGAAAAGAGGAAAATCAGATGTTTGTATTTGATATGATAAATTAACTTGTGATTGTAAATTTCCAGTTTCAGCAAGTAGAGCCATTAAAAATAATGCTTCTTTATTTCTACCTTTTTCTGTATACCTTATAATTTTATTAGTTGTATTTAATACAAAAGAATTACTTTCAGCTACCTTTGATAATAAAGATACAGCTAATTTACAATTTCTTGATGCTATAATTCCATTATAATGCATAAAACCAATTACATATGCAGCTAATAAATTTCCATTATTTAAAGATTTATAAAACCAAAAAAAAGCATGTTGAAATGATTGTAATACTCCTACTCCACTTAAATACATACATGCTAAATTAAATTGTGCTGATGATAAATTATTTTTAGATGCTAATTCAAAATAATAAAATGCTAAATTGGTATTCTTTCTAAAACTACCTAATCCAAAAAAATGCATATATCCTAAACCATTATGACTTAAAGAATCATTTAATTTATTTCCTTTAATAAAATATTCCATTGCTTTATCATAATTTATTGGTACTCCTAGACCTAATAAGTATATATATCCTAATAAAGATATAGCTTCTGAATTATTATATTTAGATGCTTTTATTAAATAATTATGAGCTTTTTTATAATCTTTTTCAATTCCATCTATACCTATTAAATATCTTCTAGCAATCATTGTTAATATTTTATGATTTTCATGTAAAGATGATTCTAGAAAAATTTCTATACTTTTAATTTTTTTATTATTCATATTATATCTATCATAATAAGGTACATTCAATTTTATTAAATCAACTATTTCAAATTCATTTTTCTCATTAAAATTAAATATTTCATTAGTTAGTTTTAAATAATATCTTGAAGCAGCTTCACAGCTTTTTTCTACACCATACCCATTCATATATTTAACTCCTAAGGTTAAGGTACTAGCTGGATGATTGCCTAGACTACTACTATAAAAATATAATAAACTTAAATTATGATTTCTAATATAATTCATATTAAATTCATTATAAAATGAATTATCATTTCTATTTTTACTTTCATTTGGAAAATTATTTAAATTTCTAAAATAATTCTCAAGTTCATCTATATTGTATCTTATATTTTTAATTTTTAAGATGAGTTCATTATTTTTATTAAAATGTATGATAGGTACATTTCTAAATTTTTTATAAATATCTTCATGTTTATCATTTGTAGTATCATTATAATAATAATTATCATCATCATAATTATCATATTCATCTTTTCTATTATGAAGACAGTCAGCAATTTGTTTTTCCATATTCTTAGCTTTTAAAAATAAATAGATCCTAAATAAGATCAAATTATTTTCTATTTCATTTTCTTTATAATAATAGGAATATAAATTTGGTAGGGAAAAATAGTTAGAGTACATCACACCTAAATAAAATTGTGCATCTGAACTACCATAATCAGCACACACTTTCCATATATATAATGCATTACACACATTTCTAATCACAGGTTTTAAACCTAGGTAATAAAATATACCACTCAATGTTAGACACCTAAAATGAAAAAGATACACATATTAAAGAATATATAATTAAAATGGTACATATATATGTTAGCTCAACATATATATATATATATATATATATATATATATATGTATATTTTTTTTTTTTTTTTTTTTTTTTTTTTTTTTTTTTACCTTATATCATAATGTACACAGTTTTTTAATATGCCAAATGATTTTTCATATTCAGCTTTATCCAATAAATCATATGCCTCAACAAATTCGTCTCTTATCTCATTCAACTTCCTAACATTATCATCAGTACAAACCTTTTTTTCAAAACATAAAATGATTAATATAAGGTATATGTAGTATATCTTAAAATAACTGGAAAATGTATACATGCTTCCACCCTTTAAAACATCTTACAAAAAAAAAAAATAAAGAAAATAATAAAAAACAGTACACACAGAAAAAAAAAAAATATAAAAAAAGAAAAAGTAAAAAAAAAAAAAAAAAGATAATATATATTATAATATATACATTTTATTTTTTTTATTTATTATTTTCTATTAACAAATGATCGTAATATATTTATTTAATTAAATTTGATGTATATTACTATTTATAAGTATATAACAATTTGGAACTTTATTATCCAATGTTTTCAAAAAAAAAAAAAAAAAAAAAAAAAAAAAGTTAATATATTATATATTATATAAACATTTTATATTTTTAAGCTTAAAATATTTATATTAAAAAATTCAAAATTGACAAATATTAGATGGATACATGAAAAGAAAAATATATATGTATAATAAGATATATACATATGTATTATACATTTATTTATATGTATTTATATTTATTTTAAAACGTTTCCAAATTATGCCTTTTTCCTTCCTTTTATAATACAATTGATATATAATATAATATATATATTAAGCATATAGAATATAATTTTATTATTTTTTATATCTAAAGTTGAAAAATACTATTATAAATATATATAAATATATATATATATTTTATCATATATTTATATGTGGGACTTATTTAAGATTTATACAAATGAGATAAGTTAAATCTTTTTCAAATAAATGTGGAAAAATTAAAAATAAGTATTCATTTTTATAATCTTTAATGTGTTAAGCAACAAATGTGTTTATTATAAAAATATATATTGGTAAAAAAATTTTTTTTTTTTAAGGGAATATTTTAAAAAATTATATAATGTTTAAAAGAATCAAAAAAAAAAAAAATAAATAAATAAATAAATACATCAATATATATATATATATATATATAATAAAACAAAATCATAGGTAGAATAAAATATGATAGAATTGAATAATATCCGAAATAATTTAAAATTACACATTTTTCTTTTTAGTTAATTCCCAAAAGTTGACTTTTTGATTTATTGAATTTTTATTAAATTTCTGAGTGTCTTTTTTCACTGTTACACATTTCCATAAATGTTGAGGATCATAAATAATCTACAAAAAAAAAAAAAAAAATATATATATATATATATATATATATATATGGTGAAGAAAAAAGAAATATTTGTAACAATATAGATTCATATTAAAACATATATATATATATATTTTTTTTTTTACCTTTCTGATTCTAGCTGAATATGCATTATAATTAGTAGCGCATAATGGCTTTTGTATTCTACATTTTAAACCAACCTTCCAATTACTATTCAAGGATTTATAAATTCTAAAAAAAATGAAAATAATATATTAGTTATGAATATATATATTAATATAACAAAAATATAAATATATATATAAATATATATATATATATATATATATATATATATATATATATATATCTTTTCTTTTCATTTTATTTTTTTGAGTTTTACTTTTTGGATGGTATAATGTATAATAATGTTTTCATATTTTCATCAAAATATAAATTGAACAAATAAATATTTGTATGTTTTATATTATTTTGTATAGTAGTATTTTTATTTTCAAAATTTAATTTTTTATATAAGATATCAGCTATTTCATGTTGACGTGATAAAATAGTACAATGTAATTGACATAATAAAAGACATGATTGATTGTGATTATTGTATATATCATTATGATTATTAATATGATTTTCAGTTTGATTTATATAATTATTATTGTTGTATATATCATTTTGTTGTACAATATTTTGATCTTTATTCATGATATGATGGTATACACTTGATACATTATCATTAATTGTTAAATTAATAGTATTTGCTATATTTCCTATATGTGATGTATTTTTTGAATTAAATATATTAACTTTCTTTTCGTTGATAATATAATCATTGTTTTGAATTTTATTTTTTATTTCAAATATATCATTATATAATTTATAATATATACGATCATTTATCATTTCATTATTTATAATATGAAATGTTTGATTTTTTTTTTTTTTCATTTTTTGTTTTTTCTTCTTTTTCATATTTTGTGTTAATTGTAATTCTTCAAATGTATATTCTATTTGATTGTTATTTATATAATCTTTACTTATATGAGGATTTTTTTTTTTTTTTTTTTTCAATTTTGTAAATGATGTTATATTATGAATAGGATATCCTTTAATACATTTCCAACAATTATTATTATAATTATCATAATGTTTATTATTTCTAATTATATTTCCATGTAAAGTATATTGTTCTTTTTGACATGTATGTAATAACATATTTTGTTGTTCTACATTTATATCATTTTTGTTTCTTTGTTTATTTTTATCTTCTTGATTTGTTTTTTGTATTTTAGGAATAAAATATATTTTAATATCATGTACGTGTAGTTGTTCCACACTTGCAAATTCATCAAGATTATCATCCTTCTTATAAATTGTATGATAATCTTTAAACTTATTTATATGTTCCATATGTCCTTCTTTAAAGTAGAAATATTTTTCGTTCTTTTGAAAAGGCATATATTCAAATAAATTTTTTCTTAAAGCATTCATTTTTTTTTTTTTTTGGATAATAATTTCGTCTTCTGTGTCTTCTTCATCAGTTGATGATTTTTCACTTTCGACTTCTTCATTTTTAGTATTTTCATTATCACTAATTTTGTGGTCATCCTTAATATTTTGTTGGTCTTTATTATTTTGTTCGTCTTTAATATTTTCATCATTATTCATTTTTTGTTCATCTTTAATATTATCGTTATCTTTAATATTTCCATCATCTTTAATATTTTCATCATCTTTAATATTATCACCATCTCTTATATTTTCATCATCTTTAATATTATCACCATCTCTTATATTTTCATCATCTTTAATATTTTCATCATCTTTAATATTTTCATCATCTTTAATATTTTCATCATCTTTAATATTTTCATCATCTTTAATATTATCACCATCTCTTATATTTTCATCATCTTTAATATTTTCATCATCTTTTATATTTTCATCATCTTTTATATTTCCTTCATCATTCTTTTTCTGTTCACCATCGATATTTTTATTTACTTCTCTTTTCTGTTGATCCTTTATTTTTTGTTCAAGTTCATTTTTTTTATTTTTGCGTGCCATCATTTTCTCATAATTTTTATTATAATCCTTCATAAAAAATTTTTCCAAATATTTAACTTCATTACTCCACATAATAGACTCTTCTTTATATTTGCTCAATATTCTTTGCTCAATATTATAATTTTTCCATTTATATAAGGCTTTAATATTGATTCCATATATATAGAAGAAATTAAAATATATATTTAATAGAGGTAAAATATCGAATATATTTAATACATCCATATTATCTTCGATTTGATTTTGTATTAATGCAATATCATCATTCCATTGTTTATGAAATAAGGGTATCCATTTTTTTTTTATAAAATAGCAAGGATTATTTGAACACATACATTTTTCTATTATATATAAGATATGTATATATTTATTAAATATTAATTTTATAGTATTCTTTGTTACTGTTCCATTAATAATATGATGCATACTATAATTTATAAAATTATATATTTTTCTATCAATTTGTCTTTCATAAGTTACAGATAATAAATTATTTATTTCTTTTCTAAAATGAAGAATCTTTTCACAAATAAAGAAAACTTGTTCAAATAATTTTTCATTTTCTGTGAAATATATAATCTTCTCTTCTATATTTATATTTTCTTTTATATCTTTTTTATTATTTCCTTTACTTTGATTATTTCCTTTACTTTGATTATTTCCTTTACTTTGATTATTTCCTTTACTTTGATTGTTCTCTTTATTTTGATTATTTCCTTTACTTTGATTATTTCCTTTACTTTGATTATTTTCTTTATTTTGATTATTTCCTTTACTTTGATTATTTCCTTTACTTTGATTATTTCCTTTACTTTGACTATTTCCTTTACTTTGACTATTCTCCTTAACAGGAGTAGATCTATCAGGATTTCTTCTTTTAGTAGGTGATTCAGATATTTTCCTTCCTATATAATCCTTATCAAAATTTTGCTCATTTAATATAAAATCATTTGTATGTTTTAAACTTTCTTCATCTCCCATATCAGTTATAGTACCTTCTAAATTATTATCATTATATTTGTTGTGATTCACCTCTTTAATATTACATTTTTCTTCTTTAAAATTATTCTTTAAAATATTTAATTCTTCGTTCAGTATAATATCTTTTATTTCGATAAATTTTTTTTTCAAGTTTGATTCTTTATAAATGGATGTATCAAAATTGTTAATAAAAAGATCGATATTATATATTCCTTCAATATATCCAATATTTATATTACACTTAGAAACCATTCTTGTATTTATGTTTTGTTGAATATGATAAGACATAAAAGAATTTATTATCTCTTCAGGGATATTAGAACAATTATAATAATTATTATTATTATTATTATCATCATTATTATTATCATCATTATTATTATTATTATTATCATCATTATTGTTGTTGTTATTTGCTTTATATGTGTTATCATTTTCATCATTCCTTACCTTTTTATTATTAGAATAAAGAACATATATTCTATTTATATAACCAAAAATATCTGCAAGATAATAATATTTATTATCATATCTGTCATCTCCTAAATATTCATTTTTCATAATACAAATATTACTATTATTACATGTATTATCATTCATATCCTTATCTGTAAGACCATTTGTTGGTTTCAACAATTTGTGTTCAAGGGGTATTATATTTATTTTTTCACTCTTTAAATGATCCATATTGATATCATCATCATTATTTATTACTTTATTATTACTTACATAAGATAGAATATTTTTTTCTTCTTCTTTTGTAGAAACATTAACATTTTCACATTTATATAATAAGCTATTTGTATTTATCTCTTTAATATTTAAAGACATATTAGAAACATCATTTTGTTTTATAATATTATTTTGTTTTTGTTCATCTAATATATAATTCATTGAATTATTTAAATGATCAACATTTAAAATTGTCTTATTAGAACTAATATTTCTTTTTACAAATTCATTACATATATTACTATCTTTTATAATATTTATAAAGAAAATTATTATTTTCATTTTATCAGTTTCATTTAACATTTCATATGTATTATTTTCTTTACATAAAAAGTTCCAAATATCAATCAGATCAACAAATTCATTATATTGTAAATATTTTTTATTCACATTAAGTAACCACATCATTTTATATTTTCTTAAATTTATATTATCTAAATTTACACTATATAAAGAAGTTAAATTGTTAAACATATTTTTTTTATTTTTATCTCCATTCAAATTATGAGACATATTGATATGATAACATTTGTCATCATCTATATCTACGTTCTCATTATAACATGATAATACATCATCTAATATATCAGTACTATCATTTGTTTTTAAATATGGATCAAATAATAGTTCTTCTTTATCAGTATTATTAGTTATAACTTCTTTAACATTTAAATTGTTATCTATCACATTTTTTGAATTATTCTCTTCACTATTTAAAATATTATTATTATTATTACTATTATTATTATTATTATCTGTTAATATATCATTGGACTCATTTATTGTAACACCAATTTGATTATCATCATTAATATTTTCATGTTTATTATCATACTCATCGATATTACAATTTTCAATATTATCGCATGTATCAATATTATTGCATGTATCAATATTATGGCACTTATCAGTGAGTCCATTCTTATCATCTCCTATATTAATATTACCCTTCTTTTCTTCCTTATCATTAAATATAATACAATGCTTCATAGTATATAGAATCATAAAAATATATTTCTTCAACAAGATAGTCCATGATATATTATCTAATATTCTAATATCATCATATTTTTCGAATATCATTTTTTTCTTGTTTCTATTTACAAACACATTCGATAATATATTTTTATAAGTATCATTTGTAATATCTTCTTCATATTCTTCTTTTTCATTATAAGAATTTAAGTATGATGGTATTTCTTCACAAATACTGGATGTAGAACTTTCCTCCATATTATTAAAAGATTCATTTTGATTTAAATTTTCTTTAACATCTTCCTTGTCATATTGTTTTATTTTTTCTTCAATTAGCTCATCATTTATATGATTCATATTTTTTTCATTTTTACAAATATTTTCATTTTGTTGTTCTATTAATACGTTATCATTTATACTGTTGATTTGTTCATGATTTTTTTTTTCATTTAATATATCATCTTTTTGTTTATTATTTAATAATTCCATATAATATTTGGCTGTATCTTTAGAACAAAAAATAATATCCGTTTTATCATCCACATAATAATTTTCACTTGAAAAAGAATTACATGTATTATTTAAAGCGGTATTTTCATAATTAAAAAGATCGAATTTGTTATTATCATAATTTATATTGTTACAACCTATGTCATCATCATCATTATTATTATTATTATGAATATATTTTTCTGATGTATTATTATAATTACTATTTTCTTGAGGAATATAATTATTCAAACTTTGCTTTATATTCATTTCTTTATGTTGTAAGTTCTCCATTTTTGGTAGCATATATTCATTTTGTGATTTATATAGATCATTGTATAGATATCTTTTTCTTGTTCTTCTTTTTTTTTTTTTTTTTTTTCTTCTTTTTCTTGTAAAAGGCTGTAAAGAATCTTCCGAATTTATATATGATAATGTATCTGATATATAATTATTATAATTATTATTATTTTTATGTGAGTATATATAATTATCATATATATAACCTTTAGATATATTATTTGATAATATGTTCATATTTCTATTATCTGTTATTGAACAAGTATCATTTTCTTCATTTTTGTTTCTTCTTCTACTTATTCTTATTCTTCTTTTTCTTTTCTTCTTTCTTTTTCTTTTTTCATTTATTTGTCTTATTTGTCTTATTTTTCTTAATTGTCTTAATTGTCTTATTGCTCTCATTTTTCTCATAGGTTTATTTATTTTTCTCCTTCTTGTGGCAATTCTATAAATATTTTCTTCATAATTTCTATTATATAATGAATAGGTATCCATTTCATATTTTTTTATGAATTTTTTTTTATTTTTATTATGATATCTTATACATTGGCGTTTAATATCTTCTAATAATAGTACTTTAATTTTATATTCTTCTGTGCACATTTTATCATTTGGAATAATTCTTTTTTTTTCTTCTGTATCTTCCTTATTATCATCACTATTTTTATTATTATCATCATTATTTTTATTATCATCATTATTTTTATTATCATCGTTATTTTTATTATCATCACTATTTATATTTTTATCACTATTTATATTTTTATCACTATTTATATTATTATCACTATTTATATTTTTATTATCAATATCATCTGTTATAATATTTTCAGTATCCATTTCGATATTTTTTTTAAATTCCAACTTACAAAAATTATTCATCAAAGGAAATTCATATTCATCCATCATTTGATATATATTATATTCCTCATTTTTAATTATATATTTTTCTTTTATTTTTTTACTACTATTGCTTTCACTCTTTTGTATATCTTCTAAATTTTTTTTTCTTATTAATGAATAATGTAATAATATTAACAAGGTTTTTAAAATATTGTCTTTAATATTTATATTTGTAAATGTATTTTTTTTGTTTTTATTTATATTATTCGATATTTTTAAGAATAATCTGTATAACAAATTATGATTTTCTACATATTCTTTTAAATAAGTACTATTAATAATTGAATAATAAATAATTTCTTTATTAAATATATTTCTTTTGAATAAAAATATATCTTCTATCTTTTTTAGAGGTATATTAATATGGAAGATATCATCTTTGAAATTATTGAAGAAAGACCAAATCTTTAAAATATTCTCATTTTCTAAAGGTACTATAATATGTAATGGTAATTCACTAATTTTATTTACATTATTATTAAATGTAAAATGTGATATTTCATTTTGTATCTTCATGTTAAACTCCTTTTCTTCTATTTTATTATCTTTATTTATATGTTCTTCATTTATTATATTTTTATTCGTTTCATTTATTATTATGTCTATTTTTAAGTCTTCTTCATTTTTTAATATACATGTATCTTTTGAATATTCATCATTTTTATTATATTCATTTTGTATATTCGAATTTTTCTTATCAACAATATTGTTATTTTGTTCATTTAATGTGACATTTTTTATCTTAAATATGTTATTCTTATCTTTGTGATGAATATTGCTACATTCATCATGAATATTGGAAGTGGTCTCCTTATCATGAAGATTGGAAGTGGAGTCCTTATCATGAATATTGGAAGTGGTATCCTTATCATGAATATTAGAAGTGGTCTCCTTATCAAGAACATTAGAAGTGATATCCTTATCATGAATATTAGAAGTGGTGTCCTTATCTTGAACATTAAAAGTGGTGTCCTTATCTTGAGCATTAAAAGTTGTGTCCTTATCGTGAACATTAAAAGTGGTGTCCTTATCTTGAACATTAAAAGTGGTGTCCTTATCTTGAACATTAAAAGTGGTGTCCTTATCTTGAACATTAAAAGTGGTGTCCTTATCTTGAACATTAAAAGTGGTGTCCTTATCTTGAACATTAAAAGTGGTGTCCTTATCTTGAACATTAGAAGTGATATCCTTATCATGAACATTAGAAGTGATATCCTTATCTTGAACATTAAAACTTATATCCTTACCATCAACATTATCAGCACTACCAATAATATTCATATCATCATGTTGCACAGTTTTCTTTTTCTGTTCACGCAGCTTAACACATTGAGCATAATATTTTTCTTCTAACGTTTTCATAAAAGGAGTATCCAACAAATGATTAATATTAAAACATTCCAACAATTTTATTTCCTTCTTTATAAAATAATATAAATTAATTATTTTTTTTTTATCACATTCAAAGACAGCATAAGGTGCACCCCAAGAACATTTTTTACTTTTAGTACCATCAGGCATAATATAAACACCTGTACCATTTTTTTCTGATAAATTCATATTTTTTGGAATAACATCATATTTATCTCTTCTCATTGTATGAATAGTATCTTTATTTTTTATTTCATTATTGACTTCTTCATTCTGTATATCTCTTTCTTTAAAATCGGATGTACAACTTTCATAATAAGATAAATTATCACTAAGAAATTCATTGTTATTTCTATCTAAATTATCTTCATTTGAAATATTTTGATAATGTATTTCATCATCATTAATTGAATCATCATTTTTTATTTTGTCACTAAAATGTTGATTGTAAATATTAGATGTTTTTATATTAATATCATTTTTAATATTTTTATCCCATTTTTCTATTTCTTCAAGTGTTTCATTTTCTTCATTTTTTGTATATCCCATAGGTATATAAGATTGCTGTTCTTCATTTATTAGTTTCATTTTTTTTTTTATAGAATTATATAATGTTAAATAAGACATCAACCTGTTATAAGACATATTAGGATATACTTGTAACGTTTTGAGAATCCTTGTGGTTATTTCAAATTTTTGCTTAACCTTTGTAAAAATATGGTAATAATCAGCTAATGGTTTATCTAGACGATATCTATTATTATTTGTAGATATGACATATATATAAGGAATAGAATTTGGATATAATCCATAATCTATATACCATTCTTTTATGATAATTCTTACATTCATACTATTTAAATGTTTTTTTATTTTATTATTTAAAAGTTTTTTTTTTTTTTCTTTTTCTTCTTTAATATCTGAAATAAATACATCTTGTGAATTCATTTCAAGAATATTTTTTTGAATATTTGATTTTTTCATATCATATTCATTTATACTATCCACTTGAGTATTATCAAATATTTCTCCACTTTGTTTCTGTAGTTTGACATTATTTCTATTATTATCTAATTTTATATTTGTCTGATTATTTGTTATATTAAATGTTTTATCTATACCTTTTTCATTCTTATTAGTATATATTATATTCTTGTCCTTTGTTGTTATAAGATCTGTTTTATTTGTATTAAACAAATTAATAGATGGATGATTATAATGTTTTAACATATCAGGAGAATATATAAAACTTATATTAATTATTTTGGAATACATAATTAGGAAATCATTTTCATTTTGCATATATACATTTTTATCTTCATCTATATTGTTTTTATTATTTTGTTCTGTTTTCTGGTAATCATTCATATGAATCATATTAGATATATCATTGTTTATATGTGGCTCTATATTATATTTTAGATGATTTTCATCCTTTGTATAATCCTCATTAGTTTTATGTATATGTGTATGTAATATGGAATGATCATTATGAGAGTTATAAGAATTATTAGACTTCTCGGTGTCATGCTCTTCATCTTTATCTATGATATCTAAGGATACCATGGATTTGTCAGCTTCATCAAAAAAGGAAAAGTCATATGCATAAGAAGATACAACACCATCTGATTCAAACCATTGAAAATCATATGTAATAAAATCCTCGGAAAAGAAAATTTGATCAAATTTTTTATATGTGGAGACCTTATTCATTAAATCATATTTTTCATTTTTTAAATTTTTATATTTCATATAAGCTGAATCTTGTTCTTTTGATGAAGGAGAAAAATTAATTGGATTATTAAGTGAAAAGACAAAACTTTTAAAAAGTTTATAATTATTATTATATTTATTGGTAAGTTTCAGACGTTTCTTTTTATTTATTTTATCTATCTTTTTTATAATTTTTTCATTTTGCTCAATTTTTTCATATTTTTGAATATTTTCATTTTTTTGAATATTTTCATTTTTTTCATATTTTTCATATTCTTTATTTTGTTCTTTCTCCCTTACATTTTCTTCATCATTTTCCTTTAGCTTTTCCTTTTTCTGTTCTTTTTTTTTTTTTAATTTCAAATTTTTTTTTTGTCTTGTTAATAGCATATCACTTTTAAAATCATATACCATTTGTTGATTAATTGATTTATAAGTATTATTATTTACATTATTAATATTTCTTATAGTGTAATTATTTTGTTCTATCTTATCAGATATTTCTTGATAATTATATATTTCTTTATTATCGTTGTTAGCATACATATCAATTTTTGAATTATTATTAATATTATTTTTGTGATCAGATATATATTCCTTTTTATTATGGTCTTCACATTTGATGTCCTCATTATTTATTTGTTTATCATTTTGTATATGTTTTATTTTTTCATTTTCAATAAAATAATTTGAAGTATTATATGCAATAGATTGAGAAACACTAGGAGCTCTAGTATCTAATTGATAAATATTACCTACAAAGGACATACAATTATTACTATCTATATTTTTTATATTTTCATAATAAGATTTATTTATATGATCATTTGTTAAATTTTTTGTTTTTTTGTTTGTTTTTAATTTTAAATTTTCATCTTCTATATTATTTTTCATAATATTTATATCTTTATAATCACACAAATTATCATGTGTTAACAATTGATTATTATTATTATTATTATTATTATTATTTATATTATTATATGAATAATAATTATTATAATCATCATCACCATAATTATTATTATTATTATTATGATTATTATTTATATTTATTTCGTTGGATATCTTATTGTTTATGAATTTTTCTTTTATATGTTCCTCTGGTTCATTTATATTATTAATGGATATAGATTTATTTAAAGACATATTCTTATTAATTAAATTTTCCTTTTTATTCTTCAACAATATTATGTCTTTCTTGTAAAAAGAATGAGAATTATCATTATTATGAATACTCTCAATATTATCGTTGTTATAAAAAGTATTATAATTTTCTTGTTTCTCCTCATCTTTACATATATTATTAGGAATATAACTAATGTGTGATTCACCTTTTAATTTTAGATCATCATTAAATATTTGTGTGTCATTTATATAATTTTTTTGTGATACATTAAAAGTATTATTACTTTGTATATTATTATATTGTAAATTATTAACATTATTGTTAATACATTCAGTGTGTTTATTTTTTATATTGTTATTTTTATTTATGAATCCATAATTATTATTTATTATTATTGTTTCTTTTTTTTTTTTATATTTTTCATCCGTTTCTTCAATAGTATGACAACTATTTTTATGGATAGCATTATTGTCCTTTTCATTTATTTTTTGATCATGTTTCATTTTTCTTAGATTATATTCGACACACTTTTCTTGTATCCATTTTTTTTCCATATTATATATATATATATATATATATATATTTTGGTATTAATTATATGTATTATATAAAGAAAAATAAATATATTAACACAAAAACATATAAATAAATCAAAGGATAAATGAATATTAATATGTATATATGTATATATAATTTTATGTTTATTTTATCTTGTTT